>NW_026575075.1:0-48145 GCF_905146905.1 Nyctereutes procyonoides | reverse complement strand
ACTGATCGTGTTAAGTAAGACATTCATTTTTTATCCTTTATATATATACAAACATATGTATATGTATTATATTATATATAATATAAAAGTTATATGGCTCATATAAATAAATTTAATATAAATATATTAAAATGTGAAGAAATTTACTCACTCCCAAATATAAATTTATATTAATACATAAATATATATTAAATTATATAATATATTAATATATAATTATATATATAAAATTAAAATGTGAAGAAATTGCATTCTCTTTTATAATGGACCAGTGTTGCTTCTTTGTACTTTTAATACTGTTTTCATAACTTTTCAGTTTTTTTAAAGTATTTATTTATGAGAGAGAGGGAGAGGGAGAGGGAGAGAGAGAGAGAGAGAGAGAGAGAGAGAGGGCATGAGCCAGGGTGGGAGGGGTAGAGGGAGAGGAACAAGCAGCCTTGCCGCTGAGCAGGGAGCCCTAAGTAGGGCTCAGTTCAAGGATTTTGAGATCATGACAGGACCTGAAGCAGGTGCTTAACCAACTGAGCCCCTAGTATCTTTGAGTTTTTATCTTGCTTTTTATTTGCTCATTCCAAAATGGAAAAGTTTTGTGTAGTAGAAAGTATGAATGGGATTTGCCTGGCTATTTGCTTTATTTCACTTTTGAGCAATATGTTTAATACCATCTTTCTTGAGAAAAATTTATTTGGTTGATTTTTATAATAACTACTTTAGAATAAGAGATAAATCCCTATACTTTGGGGACCCTAATGTAACCTTGTATAATTTAGAAACAGTTTTTCTAATTACTGAACTTTTTGTAACTTTGATGATGACATTTACTTCTAAGCTTTTCTCATATTCATATAAAGAAGTCTGTATTTACTATTGATCTCATGACCTAATTTTTCTCTATGAGCCATTTTTTTCTTTTTGTCTGAGAACGAAGATGCATTTTCAAAATACCTAAAGACTAGGTTAGATTAAAAAAAATATATTTCCAGCATTAAAGTTTTAGTTGCACCTGCAGTCACTTATTTTGACTAACCATTGGAATAATTTTGCCTAAAACTGCTCCTTTTTATTACTTTCGTACTGGCACTTAAGAAAAATACATGTGCTGCCATCTGAAACTGGCATCCTTCCCTCAGCCTTAATGTGTTCACTTAGGAGTAGTTGTAAAATTCCAACTTAAAGTACTTTGGGGTCTGCTTCCTCTTCTAACAAGCTCTGCTGGAAAAAAAAATACCTGGGAGGGGTGCACACCCAGGAATATTTTAAATATAAATATGGGAACTAATGTTAGTCTCACTCTATGAATATATTTATCATTTTAATTGCTGCATAGGGATCCTAATTACTGTTTGTCCTTACCGTTATTAATTATAATTTTTGTTTGGTTTCTTTTGATACCAATGTAAGGAAATGTTTTCTAAGAAGTAAAGCTCTTGTAGCATAGTGTGATCTTTAACAATATAAAGAAGTATTCAAAATAAATACATAAACAAAGAACTATTCAGGCAGATTTACAATCAGAGATTAGTTTGAATTTCTTAAATCTTTGATGTAAATGGGCACTTGACTATATATTTAAAATTTTAAAAAGATTTTGGGTATGGTTGACACACAATGTTACCTTAGTTTCAGGTGTACAACACAGTGAACACCTGATTATATATAATAGAGCTTCTAAGTTTACTGCTCCAGGCTAGTCTTATTCAAAATTTAAAATTAAACCTAGTTTTCTTTAAGGCTTCTAACCTCTATTTTACCTCATTCTTTTTGAATGTGCAAGAACTTAGTAATCAGGTACTAGGGCTATTTATTTGTTGTATCCAGTAGATCTGGCAAAGACTCTAGATGGTTCCAAATTTTTTCTTTCTGCAAGAATAAAACTTTCCTGTGCTGTTTCTTTGATTCATTGAACCTAGCTATAATAGGTTGTGTTAAATTATGTGATCTAATTTATGTTAATGTAAACTAGCCAATAGGTTGTAAACTTCTTCCCAAATAGTTTTCCCTCTATTTTATCAATAGGAAGAATTTTAGAAAGTGCAACTTAACAATAGAAGAGGTAAATTTGGTCATGTTGATGTATATTGCATCTCCCACACCATAAGGCATTTTTATTTGCCTATTTTTCCCACAAGTAAAATCAGTTTTGTTGAGTTGACTTCAGTGTTAGGGGCTCATCTGGGTTAACTGAACCTGATCATGTTTATCTCTTGAGATTTTAATTGGTTTGATATAAGTATGATGCATTATGCATTCAGCCCCAAATTAGTGATAATCTATCTATGGAATGCAATATAGTTACTGATTGCATTTATCACATTTTAATATACTAGGAATGCAGTTTTTCTAAAATTTTAAACTTTAATATGTTTTTGACTAAATTATCATTTACATGGCTCAATCGTTCAAAAACTGTAAATTGATAGTAAAAGTTTCCCTAAAACAAATGTTTCTCAGCCACCTGATTTTTCTTCATATAGGCAACCACAGTTATCCCTTTATTTATACCTTTATGAAAATACTGTATGTATATGTAAGCAAGTACATACATACAAACACATCTTTATTTTTTTTAAACCAAGTGGCCAAATATTATAATCATACATATCAGATATCATTATTTCACATTAGTACAGAAAGATGTTAGTTATCCCTTTACTATGGTTGCAATATATAGATGTACCGTAGTTTATTTAACTAGTCCCCTATAATAGATATTTAGTTTTTTTCCCCAAACTTACTCTAGTTAAAACACTCATATATTGGATAACCTTGTACATAATTCATTCGTACCCATCTGTGTTGAATTATATTTGAATTAGTTGAATTAACAATATTTTTTTTAATTTTATTTATTTATGATAGTCACAGAGAGAGAGGCAGAGACACAGGCAGAGGGAGAAGCAGGGGCTCCATGCACCAGATGCACCGGGAGCCCGACGTGGGACTCGATCCCGGGTTCTCAGGATCACGCCCGGGCCAAAGGCAGGCGCCAAACCGCTGCGCCACCCAGGGATCCCTACCTGCGTGTTTCTAAATATGAAGTTAAATGTGAAGTTTGCCTGAGCTACCAAGTGAGAATTCAAATCGCACAGTCCTGTGCGCTTCAAAAGATGTTTCTGTCAGACGGTGGCCGTCGGTTAGAGCGCTCGATACCGCCATGCCAGCACCATCAGACCGCTTTACCTACCTCCGAGGACTCCAGGTGTCCTCTCCTGCCCTCTCGCCCATCCCGTTCACACATATGACTTGTGTCAGACTCCCTCGCGGTCGAGAAGCCTTCCCGCTCGCTCTCTGCCTCTCTCTCGCCGGGCGCTTCCAGGAGCCGCGCCTGAGGGCCGGGGCCCTGCGCCAGCGGCCCACAGCACAGCCGCACCGCGCGGCGCTCGCTCCCTCCCACACGGGTGAGGTGGGCCGCCGGCCGCCGGCCCGCCCCCACAGGCAGGGGGCTCGGGCCCGCGCCCCGCAGGCCGCAGCCAGGCCCACCGCAGGCTGAGGCCGCCTTCTCTGGAGCACCAGAAAGCAGCTCAGGCTCAATTTTTTTTTTTTTGTTCATGATAGTTACAGAGAGAGAGAGAGAGAGAGAGGCAGAGACATAGGCAGAGGGAGAAGCAGGCTCCATGCACCGGGAGCCCGACGTGGGATTCGATCCCGGGTCTCCAGGATCGCGCCCTGGGCCAAAGGCAGGCACCAAACCGCTGCGCCACCCAGGGATCCCTGTTCCTTCTTTCTGTGGAGGCGACAGCACCTGCCCGAGGCTGGAGGGAACCCCCCCCCCGCCCGGAGCTGCGCGGAGCCGCCCCTGCGACCGCCGTCCGCAAGTCGCTCCCGAGCCCGCCTGAATCCACGCGCTTGTGTGACCCTGGGCCGCGGCCTCAGCCTCGCCGCCGGGCCTCTCGGACCTGGGGACAGCCCCGCCTCCCTTCCCGGCGGCGCCTCACATCCATTCTCACGCAGCGACCCAGGCCCAGCTGTTGCTTGGAACGGAAACCTCCCGAGGACACGCGGGGGTGGCACTGCCCGGAGGACGCCTCCCCGCACGGCGCCGCGCACCCAGGGATCCCCCAAAGACATTTTAAACAGCAGTTCCCCTGCCTTATGTGGAATTTGAGCAGCTGCATCTCTTCCCCACCGAGCGGACACCCTTATCACTGACAGCGGCCTGAACTCAGAAATCAAGGTCGTCCTTACACCTTGTCCCATTCCGCCCGAGCCGCGCGTCTCCCAGTTGCAGCCGCCACGCCCCGGCCGCCGCCTGGCCCCCGCCGGCCTGGGGAAGGGCAGGGCTATTCAGAGGCTCGGCGGGAGGACAGAGAACAGAGGGGAGGGATCGTGCTCAGCAGGATCAACGCTGCTCGTCGGGGCCTCTCCGACTCGCTGTAATGATCCCTGCGAGAGACGGAGGGAGCGGGCGGGCGCGTCCGCGGGGGAAGAGCGGAGCGAGCGGAGAGCGAGGCGAGGGGGCGCCCGGGCGCCCCCGGGAAGGGAGACCCGGAGTCACAGGGGCCTCTCCGCCTCCGAGCCCCCGCCCGCGGGGCGCGCGACACCGCCCGCCGCTCCCACGGAACTTTGCCCGCCGCCGCGGGCGGACACTTGGCTCCACTCCCCTTTGTGGAACTTGCAAGCACCCTGGAGCGAGGAGAACGCGACTCTCCGGACGCGCAGAGGCTCTGCCCCTTCGCCTATTCGGGAAGACACTTCTCCCGCCGCCGCAGCCCGCGCCCGGCTGCCCTGGAAGGCGCTCCCCGCCGCAGTCGGACGCCGGGTCTGCTCCGGAGAGGGCAAAACCCGGCTGCCGCGATGCCTCCCAACGTCAGCTCCGCCGGCAGGAACTGGGACCTCGACTACGAGTCGGTGCAGCCGTGTTTCTACTGCGACGAGGAGGAGAACTGCTCCCAGCGGCAGCAGCAGAGCGAGCTGCAGCCGCCGGCGCCCAGCGAGGACATCTGGAAGAAGTTCGAGCTGCTGCCCGCCGCGACGCTGTCCCCGAGCCGCCGCGCCAGGCTCTGCTCGCCCTCCTATGTCGCAGTCGCGCCCTTGTCCCCCGGGGGGGGACGATGACGGCGGCGGCGGCAGCTTCTCCACGGCCGACCGGTTGGAGATGGTGACCGAGCTGCTGGGAGGAGACGCGGTGAACCAGAGCTTCATCTGCGACCCGGACGACGAGACCTTCATCCAAAGCGTCATCATCCAGGACTGCATGTGGGCGGCTTCTCGGCCGCCGCCGAGCTCGTCTCGAGAAGCGGGGCTCCTACCAGGCTGCGCAGAGACGGCGGCAGCCCGAGCCCCGCCCGCGGGCCCGGCGGCCGCTCCACCTCCAGCCTGTACCTGCGGGACCTGAGCGTCGCCGCCTCCGAGTGCATCGACCCCTCCGTGGTCTTCTCCTACCCGCTCAATGACAGCAGCGCGCCCAAGCCCTGCGCCGCCCCGACCCGGCCGCCTTCTCCCCGTCCTCGGACTCTCTGCTCTCCTCGGCCGAGTCCTCCCCGGGCCGGCCCCGAGCCCCTGGCGCTGCACAAGGAGACACCGCCCGCCCCCAGCAGCGACTCGGAGGAAGAACAAGAGGACGAAGAAGAAATTGATGTTGTTTCTGTGGAAAAAGGCAGCCCCCTGCCAAAAGGTCCGAATCGGGGTCCCCCTCTGCTGGAGGCCGCAGCAAACGTCCTCGCAGCCTGCTGATCCTTAAGAGATGCCATGTGTGCACATGGCACAACTACGCGGCCCCCCTCCACCAGGAAGGACGATGCCGCCGCCAAGAGGGCGAGGCTGCGCAGTGCTAGAGCCCTGAGACAGACCAGCAGCAACCGCGGATGTGCCCGGCCCAGGTCTTCGGGCACGGGGCAGAGTGACAAGAGGCTAGCACACAATGGCTTGGAGCGCCGGAGGAGGAAGGAGCTGAGACGGGGCTTCTTTGCCCTGCGTGATCAGATCCCGGAGTTGGAAAACGATGCAAAGGCCTCCAGGAGAGTGATCCTTAAAGAAGCCACCGCGTACATCCTGTCCGTCCAAGCCGAGGAGCAAAAGCTCCTTTCCGAAAAGGACTTGTTGCGGAGCGCCGAGAACGGTTGAAACACAAACTGCGACAGCTAAGGAACTCTGGTGCCCAAGTCCACGTACTGGAGGGAGGAACTGGAATCGGTCATGAATTCTCACTTGCTACTAAGGGAAAGGAAAAAGGTTCCTTCTGCCAGAACTGTGGGGGATCCTCATATTTGAACTTGTTTCAAATGCATGTTTAAGTGCAACCTCACAACGTTGGCTGAGCCTTAGGATTGAAAAGGTTTAGCCGCGATGTAAACTGCCTCAAATGGGACTTTGGGCATAAAAAGAACTTTTTTTTTTATGCTTGCCATCTTTTTTTCTTTCTTTTAACAGATTTGTATTTAAGAATTGTTTTTAAAAAATCGTAAAGTTTACCCCATTTTCCTGTGTAAATATGGTCATGAAATGTAAATGACTTTCATAAAACGTTTATAGCAGTTATACAAAAAAATCAAACCATGTATTATAAACCATAATTTTTTTATTTAAGTACATGTTCCTTTTTAAAGTTGATTTTTTCTATTGTTTTTAGAAAAAATAAAATACTTGGCAAATATATATTTAAAAAAAAATCTTCTCACATTTTTCCTAAACGTTTTCTAATCATGAGATCATGAGTAACGGAAAGGAGATTTTAAGTCAGGAAAAGAATAAGCAGTCTTTCTTTTTATTATGGGTGTCAAATTAAACATAATAGAAAGGTAATAGTTGATTGGTAGTTTTTTTTAAGATCTCTAGGTTTAAAGGAATTTAATGTTTCCAAGACAACACATGAGTCAATTAAACTGTAAAAGTGTGTGTGTGTGTGTGTGTGTGTGTGTGTTTAATCTTGCTGTTGCTACTTTTTAATGGAAAACAGCCACATTTCTGCTGTTCTTTTTAGGCTATTGTCTTCACTTAGAAGTCATTTTCATGCTTTGCATAAACAGGCCCAAACAAATTCTAAATTGATTTTTGTCATATCAGTATCAGGAAATAAGAACTGTGATACCTAATCATGGCCTTACTGTTGAATTGTTTTATGCCTAGGAAGCAGGATCTAAAATTCTTATTAGCTTGTTAATATGTCAGACATAAGTGGAAAGTATGGAGTGTTTCCTAATTATTATCCTAGTAACCTCAACTCTATCTACTTTGGTTTTCTCAACAGTGTGAAGAGGTGTGAGCTTCAATTAATATTTGGGATTATGAAATTACAGATTTAAAAGTGTGAAGTGTGTAAATGTCATTATCCTAATAAAAATTCAAATTTACAAAATGAAACCTTTGAATAGCCTTGAATAAATGGAATCTTTCAACAAAGCAAATCCTAAAATGTCCACAAGAGGGTGCACAGGCATTGTAGAAACAAACAAACCCAATTCCTAGAATGACGGAGAAGTATATCTTTGTGGCCATGAAATATTTAACATTTTAGAAAATATTCAAAGCTTCCAGAGCATTTCGTTGAACGTGACATGAGTGTATGCTCGTCTGACTATAATCCTACTTTTCTTGATTTCTTCTGAATAAACAAGTTGTCACTATGTTGGTTCTTGGAAACCTTAATTAGGATCAAATCAGGAAAGCAGTGTCAAAAAGGGGATGTAATTATAGCTGTTGCTATTGAAACAACTGAATCTAGGGGTTTTTAAGTCATAAGTTACTATATTAGAGAAATCTAGATCCTGTTTTATACTTATGTGAAAAGATGGACTTTTAACTTTAGGGGAGAGGAAATTGATTCTTAGAATAAGGAGCTTTGAGAAAATTTGAGAAAGGAAGACAAAAATGCTATAAAATGTCTTCTGAATTCAAAGTACAAAGTTTCTATTTGTTAATTTGGGCCCTAAAATTATTTTCTACTTTAGATTATATAATTTTGTGGAACATATCTGTAGGCTGAGTTTCACAGATTATTTCATCCTTTGCAATTTTTTATGAAATAAACCCAACTTAAAAAAAAAAACAAAACCAACTTAAACAAAATAGCTAACCTAAAATTAACTTCAAACATTAGCATATTGACAAAAGGACCAATGTTCCTACAGAGCATTTTTTTTTTTTGTTATTTTTTTTCAGAGCATTGTTTTCATAAATTTTCATTGCATGATGTTAAATAACTAGATGAGATCAAAAAATTTTTTCCAATATAATATCTTTTGCCTATTTTGTGATAACCTTAGAAAAAATTGAGAATTCTTTCTCCTATTAGTTTTAAGTAAGAGGAAATATAATAAATGATTGTTGGACATTCAGTATTAAGGCCAAATTTGAAGGAACTACCTTAGAATAATCTCTGCTGATTTCATGTTACCTTTTCAAAATAAAATCAACTTTTGAAGTGAAATTTTATATATGTTAAGTGAATGGAAGCATTTTTTGGTTGTAGTATATCATCTACTAAGAGAAGCCCCACACCTCACAGCATTCCTCATGTTTTCACCATCAGGATCTTAGAACCCCTTAGAACCAAAAATCACCATCATTGTATCTTTTAGGTGACCCTCCTTCACATGAGCCAATTAAGGGAAGATCTGGTAACATGATTCTTCATGTTGCTGTCGGTAAGAATCAGATTTTGGAACTTGGTTGTCTAGGTAGATATCCAGATTATAGCCCTAGAAATTTAGCAGTAGAAGAATCTCTCTGCTTGTACCTCAGCCGATTTTTATTAAAGGTAAATTATCATAAAAAAATTCTTGGATGGATAAAATCACAATTGTTGAATACTCTAGACTTATGTTAGGAATTAAGAGTGAGGACTGGGGCTAATCTATCTCATACTCCAGTTATGCAGTTTCAAGTTGAGATGGAGAATGTGGTCAATTTAGAAAAGAAAATTAATGTTCTTGCTGAGCTCTCAAAAATGTATTTCAGTGATGATTGAAAGATCTGAGATTCACACTGCTCTCAAGAATTAACAAAGGTGAGACAAATAAACATGGAGTCCATCTTCCATGAGAAACAAGAAGGTTCACTTTGTGCTCAACATTGCTAGAATAATCTATTGCAAGGAGAATATTTTAGCCCTGTGGAATTATCTTCAGTTGCACATCAGCTAGATGAAGAAGAGAGGATGAGAATAGCAGAAGGGTTACCAGTGAAGAATATCACACAGTTTCACAGCAGCCTTTTGGAAATATGGATGACAGTGGATTTTTTCTCTATTCAAGTTATAAGCAATGCCTTGAAAGTTTAGGGTTTGGAACTAATTCTCTTCAACAGTCTGGAGTATCAGAGGCTCAGGATCGATCCCACAAATGAAAGATCATTTGTTTGCAATGACAAAGAACACTGGTTTACAGTTAGAAAATTAGGGAAACAGTGGTTCAACTTGAATTCTCTCTTGATGGGTCCAGAATTAACATCAGACACGTACCTTGTGCTTTTCCTAGCTCAATTACAACAGCAAGGTTATTCTATATTTGTTGTTAAGGTGACCTGCCAGATTGTAAAGCTGACCAACTTCTACAGATGATCAGGGTCCAACAGATGCAGAGACCAAAACTTATTGGAGAAGAATTAGCACAACTAAAAGAACAGAGAGTCTGGAGAACAGATCTGGAACGAGTCTTAGAAGCAAACGATGGGTCAGGCATGTTAGATGAAGAGGAGGAAGATTTGCAGAGGGCTCTGGCACTAAGTTGCCAAGAAATGGACATGGAAGATGAAGGAGCAGATCTCCATAGAGTTATTCAGCTCAGTATGCAAGGTAGTTCCAGAAGGGTATCTCAAGATATTCCACAGACATCAGGTACACATCTTACTTTGGAAGAGCTATGGAAGAGAAGAAAAGCCTACTTTGAAAAAGCAGCAGCAGCAGCAGCAGCAATAGCAGCAGGATCCACCAGGACAGTTCTCACATCCATGTGAAAGGCCCACCACAAGTTCAGAAGCCCTAGGCAGTGATCCAGGAGATGCTATGAGTGAGGAAGATCTGCTTCAAGCAGCCGTGACCATGTCTTTGGAAACTGTTAGAAATAGTTTCAAAACAGAAGGGAAAAAATAATACCTTTGATAAATCATTTAGATGTTCTTACTTTCCAACATTATTATCTGTGTGGTTACAGCACAGAGGGTCTGCTTTAGTCATGTGTCAAAGAAGCAATGTTCAACAGAGGAGATAAGACTTTTAGGTGGTTTGCAACAGAAAGTGGAAAAATGCATCAGCTGTAGGACTAGTGATCCTCCATACACTAGCCAAAGAGGCATTTAGAGATTAAAGAAATTTAAAATAGTTTTCTAAATGTTAAGAATTAACAAAGGCAACATAAACCTCAGCTGCATAAAATAAGCCAATAAAAATATAGATGTAAACACTTATACTTTTTTTAGGATTTATTTTACTTTTTAGAGAGAGAGAGAACATGTGTTAGTAAGATGAAGGGTAGAGGGAGCGGAAGAGGAGAGAATCTCAAGCAGACTCTCTGCTGAGCTTGGAGTCTGCCTGAGAGGCAGGGGTCCATCTCACGACCCTGAGATCATGACCTGAGCTAAAATCAGGATTCGGAAGCTTAACCAACTGAGCCACTCAGGTCTCCACAATTAAAATTATTTAAATCAAAATATAATTGACATACAATATCCTGTTAGTTTCAGGTGTACATCATAGAGATTTGATATTTTTATATATTATGAGATGATCACCATGGTAAGTCCTGTTACTGTCACCATACAAAATTATTACTATTATTCTTGACTCTATTCCCTATGTTCTCCATTACATCCCCATTACTTATTTACTTTATAACTGGAAGGTTGTATCTCTTAAACCCCTTCACTTGTCCCCTCATCCCTTACCACTTCTGGTACCCAATAGTTTGTTTCCTGTATCTATGGGTCTGTTTCTGTTTTGTTTATTTTGTTTTTTTAGATTCCATCCATAAGTGGGATTATATCCAATTTATTTCACTTGGCATTATACTAAAGTCCATCCTTGTTGTCACTTATGATAAGATTTTAATTTTTTTATGGCTGAGTAATACTAAATTGTACATACATACCACATCTTTATCATTTATTTGTTGTTGGACACTTAAGTTGCCTTCATATCCTGGCTATTGTAAATAATGCTGCAATGGACATAGGGGTGCATATGTCTTTGCATTGGTGTTTTTGTTTTCTTCAGGTAAATACACAGAAATACACAGAAATAAACAAATACACAGTTTTTGCTTTTTCTTCAGGTAAATAAACAAAACAGAAACAGACCCATAGATACAGGAAACAAACTATTGGGTACCAGAAGTGGTAAGGGATGAGGGGACAAGTGAAGTCTTTGCATTGGTGTTTTTGTTTTCTTCAGGTAAATACACAGAAGTGGAATTGTTGGATTGTATAGTAGTTCTCTTTTTAATTTTTAATGGCACTCCCATTGTTTTCTGTAGTAGCTGTACCAATTTATATTCCCACCAACAGTGTTTGAGGGCGAGACTCTTATCTCCACATCCTCACCAACACTTGTGTTTTTTTTTAAGATTGTATTTATTAATTCATGAGAGTTGTTTAGAGAGAGAGAGAGAGAGAGAGAGAGAGAGAGGCAGAGACACAGGCAGTGGAGAAGCAGGCTCCATGCACCGGGAGCCCGACAGGCTAGGTTCGATCCCAGTCTCAGGATCGCCCTGGGCCAAAGGCAGGCGCCAAACCACTGTGCCACCCAGGGATCCCCGGAGGGTGTCTTTTTTATGACAGTCATCTGTGACCAACGAAGAATAATCAGACCCCAAAGAAGAAGTAAGCCATTAAAGATGTTATCACTAGTCCTTACTCAATGGTCATGTCAATAGATAATGTTAAAAGGATTAATGTTAAAGGATTTAGGATCCCTGGTTGGCTTTCAATAAAAGACCAACCCTAGTGGCAACCCAGTCAGAACCCCCCTCACTTCTGAGAACTTTCTCTTTGTATTCTCACTTAATAAACTTCTATCACTTTACTTAGTCTCCTTTGTCTGCGAGATTCGTTCTTCAACTCCGTGAGATAAGAACCAAGCTCTCCTGTGTCAGTCTTACTTTCATGTCTTTAGTCTATTTTGAGTTTATTTTTGGATATGGTCTAAGATAGTGGTCCAGTTCCCTTCTTTTACAGGTAGCTGTCCAGGTAATTATACTTTGAATGAAAAAGAAAGCAAAGATATATTAATCCAAATTTCATCTCCGAAGGAGAGAGAGGTCTGAGCATATTGTGAAGGGCAGTAGCTAGTCATCTCAAAAAGCACAAAGGACAAAAGAAATAAATATAGTCCATGTAGTCAACATTTAGCTACCATTATCCAGACATCAGTCAACAGGTTGCTGTTTTAAGACTGATCAGCTCTTAGTCCTCGGAGTTCTAAAGAGATAAGCTTATCTTTCTCTTAGATTCTATGTCTACTCAGAAGATGTCAGGTATGCTAACACTTCTAATAGACATTCCAGTCACCCTGTGTTAATTACTGGACACTGCAGACTTGTGTATAACTGAGTTCTCAAAGGCAGTTATGTCTTCTAATTTAGTGTTGATATGGGTCTTCTGTGGCTCATTATGGTACATTGGTATTTTTCATAGTAGTCAATTGATTTTGTAGCTCAACTGGACAGAGTTGGTGCTCCTTTGACATTTAATGTCAGGGTGGCAGAGAGTTTCTCTTAAAAAAATTGCTACATTGGAAATAAAGAGTGTTTAAAGGAATTGCTTTATATTGTGAAGATAGCTAATGTTTTGTTTCCTTTTGCCTTTCCTTACTCATAGGCACCAGGGACAGCCAAGGTTTTTTAATTCATTCTTCAACCAGTGGTAAGGACTCCATGTCATCCTTCAAAGACAGTTTGATATTTATCTTCTTCAAAGATCTCAAGGGAAGGAAAATCTATAAGCTACCCTGGTGACCCATCTCAGTGTAGAATAGACCTTATATGTTAATACAAGAAAGAATGAAGAAAATTTCAGTTTGACATAAAAATCATCATTTACAACAGGTCACTGAGAATGAAGGGACAACCACGCATTCCTTCTCTTCCCGTGTGGAGAAGAAGAATGGTCTCTCTCCACCATAACTTTCCCCTGAGTTCAGCCTGAAATCCTTGCAATCAGTGAATGTTAAATGAAGGGAGATCAAGAAGAGCTGTCAGGCAGTGGATGTAATTATGGGGAAAAGAGAGGTCGAGAAAAACTGAATATCCTCCTCTTCTTCTACATCCCCCCACATTTTTTTTTTTAAATTCATACTTTTTTTTTCTGACTTTCCCCGGGTCCCATCCATTTCTCCCAGCTCATTTTCTCCCAAGTTCCTGACAGTAAACACAAACTTAGGTCATGACAGGTCATGACATTCAGGTGCAGAACTCTCTGAGTTTCTGTGACAGAGAGGAGTTAAAAAGAAAAAGAAAAAGAAAAAAATGAAAAAAAAAAAACCAAAAACAAGCAACCAACAAACAAACCCACCCTGACTTCAGGTGAATGAGGTTGGGCTAGACATAGATGCAGGAGTGTTCATCTAAACTCAAGCTCTGAGGTTGATGCCCTGGGGATAGAATGGACAGGTGGTGGGTGAAGGGAATACACTTTGATGAAGCAGCATACTAAGTAGACTCTTGGGCCCCTAACACTAAGGCCCTGCTCTGTTAGGTCTCAGGGGTAATATCTCTTCTTCTAGCCACATATACCATAGTTTGAAACTTTAAAGAAAACAAGTAAAAGCAACCAAAGCAGGAGTTATATTTGAATAAGATGATAATTTTGAACTACTCTCTCTAGAGATGGTCTATTCAAAAGTTATGTGGATATGAGGCTATTTTAATGAAAGCAACATGAGAAATGCATCATATTACTACATAATCAAGCTGTGATAATGTTTTCCTTGGCTGTTACATCACTGTTCCGTGATCTGCTCTGATTCCAGTTGAAATTTAAGGTGTTGACTACAGGCCATAAAGTCCAAAAATTATCTGGATCTTGGTTGCTTTATTCTTTCCTAACCTGGTCAAATTTAGAGTTCTGGATCTTGTTTTCTTTTTTTTTTTTTTTAAAGATTTTATTTATTTATTCATGATTCCTACACAGGCAGAGGGAGAAGCAGGTCATTGTAGATTTAGAGTTCAAAGGCAGGCACCGCTGCGCCACCCAGGGATTATGCTGCTAGTTTTCTGATGGAAATTGGAAAATAAAGTTGTTTTGGATATACGAGTCCTTGCTTAGGGAATCAGCCTTTTGGTAGGGGCTGGAGAGACAGAGACAGGGTGGAGTTAAAAATATTGCAAATAGCGGGGATCCCTGGGTGGCACAGTGGTTTGGTGCCCGCCTTTGGCCCAGGGCATGATCCTGGAGGCCCGGGATCAAATCCCACATCAGGCTCCCAGTGCATGGAGCCTGCTTCTCCCTCTGCCTGTGTCTCTGCCTCTCTCTCTCTCTCTCCGTGACTATCATAAAAAAAAAAGTTAAAAATATTGCAAATAGCATCTCTTAACGCTGGGCTTCCCTTGGGAGAGGAAGTCCTATTTCAAATTGTTAAATATTTAAAATATTTGTAATAACTAATTGTTTTTAAAATCTCAAGTATTGTTTTCCAGATATAATTTTGTACCTAAGTTTGTATGGAGTTAAATTTATGTTATACAATAATGCAGTTCTGGCTCAGGGCCAGAGGTGTGTTATAGACTGAATATTTGTGTCTCTTCAAAATCCCTGTGTTGAAGCCCACACCCTGAACATGATGTTATGTGCTGACAGTGTTGGGGCTACATGTTCTGGGCCTCATGGGGATTAACATACAAAGTTTAGAAAGAGTCATCAAGACTGGGATGGAGGGAGGCTTGCTTCAGCCTCCCATGAATGTTAGAGATAACATAGTCTTTCTTCTTCCTGACTCACAAGTGACCCACAAGATCTAATTAAAGGTTAGCACTCAGGTGTGCTGACCCTTTGACATGCATGCTAATTCTTTGACCTTACTGTAGTGCCCCCATGCTTTCCCCACCATCTGTCCCCTTGCTCTATAAAACTTACAGACTTAGGTCCATACGTTGCAGAGAATAGCTGTGCAGTGTCTGGCTCATCTCCTGCCCAGTCTATCCTGGCAGTAAGTTACCCTGAATAAAACTGTGTACGCTGTATGTTTTGTTTTTCAGTCTCAAAGTGCCTCCTCAATTTGGGGGATAGTTTTCTATTCCTCTCCCACCAAATGATAGAGTCTCTGTAGGAAAGGCCTTTGTGAAGTAATTAGGTTTAAATGAAGTCAGGAGGGTGGGGCCCTCATGATGGTATTAACATCCTATAAGAGGAGGAGAGATAAGAGTGCTTCCCATCCTCCCCCCACCCCACTTCCCCACCCCACTCCCCCACCCCTGGCTTTCATCAGGAAGCATATTTGCTAGCTCCTTGATCTTGGATTTGTCAGCCTCCAGAATCTTGAGAAATAAATATGTATTATTTAAGCCACCTAGTTTATGGGGTTTTGTTATACCAGCCCAAGTTGACTAGGATAGGATGGGAATATCAAAATAATTCTAAGATGTAAAATTCTACTCCATTAGCTTCTTTTAAGAATGTTCTGTTGAACTTTCTAGCTGTCTTTCACAAATCCCTTGCTGCCATGGACTCAACCTAGCAGCCTCAGAAAGTGTCCATCAGAAAGTGTCTCTCTCAAAATCCATACTTTGGAATTTTACTTGTTTTCCATTATACAGCCAAAAATGTTTGTCATTTATCAGTACATCCCCCTCCCTCTTTTTTTTTATTTATGATAGTTACAGAGAGAGAGAGAGAGAGAGAGAGAGAGAGAGAGAGAGAGAGAGATGCAGAGACATAGGCAGAGGGAGAAGCAGGCTCCATGCACCGGGAGCCTGATGTGGGATTCGATCCCGGGTCTCCAGGATCGCGCCCCAGGCCAAAGGCAGGCGCCAAACTGCTGAGCTACCCAGGGAACCCCCTCCCTCTTTACCCATATTAAATTACCACTAATTCTCATTCCAACCCCCAAAATATTTTGATTCTCCCCTTTTTATTCTTATCTACAGTGGTCCAATTTATTATCTCTTGACCTTCATTGCAGAAGTCTCCTAATTGGACCCCTACTTCCACTCTGGCCCTACTCTAATCCATTTTATTCAAAGTTGTCAGCATCATCTTTTTATTTTCCTCTAAATGGGTTTATTTTTCAAAGGAATTTTAGGTTTATAGAAAAATTGAATGGAAAGTACAGTTCTTTTACACCTCCCTGAATCCCATGGTTTCCTCTATTATTAACATCTTGCATTTTTGTGCTACACTTATTGCAGTTGATGAGCTGGAATTGATATATTATTATTAACTAAAATTCATAGTGTTATAATAGGGTTCTCTTTTTGTAGTGTACATCCTATGGGTTTTGATAAATGTATTATACGTGTCCACCACCAAAGTATCTTTCAGAATACTTGCACTGACTTAAAAATCCCCTGTACTCTGCTGATTCATCATGCCCTCCCTTCCTCTCTGATAACCACCAAACTCCCACCCCTGTCCATTCCCTACTCTGGGAATGAAAGTCTAACATTTTAATACATTGTTTTATAATGTGTTATGTATTATGTTAGTAATATCAGTATTAATTTGTTTTATATTATGAAGTCCCAGAGCAGTATGTGTGTTTTTTTTAAGATGAAACCATTTTGAGGATTTAAAGGAAGCTAAGGGCCCTCATCTTGTATTCACTGACATACACCCTGTCATGTAATTTCCCATAAAATTTCACTGGTTTCATGGATGCTCTGAACCCCTGCTAAGAACCCCTGCCCCAAAGAGAACAATTTGTATATAGTCCTTTATACCCTATGGGATAAAGTACTAACAGTTTCTTTCAGTAATAACTAAAATTTATAAATCTAGTGTGCAAACTAAAATTTTGAGCTGTCCTCCTGGGGTAGCTCTTTTGGCTATAAAGAAAACAGAATTCACTTTTAGAACACATTTGATGAATATATTTTCTCTCTAATGAATAGACATTTTTTTCTACCAAAGTTTGAGTTTTTAAGATAACTGAAACACACGTTGTAAAAAACTTTGTCATTTCTGTGTTTGTGAAAGCCATTTCTATCTGTGCTCTTCTTCATTTGCAGCGTTTTCTCTTTTTCATTTTCATTGTTCTAATTGTTTTAACCTACTTAGTTTTTCATATAAATTATTCCTTCTCCAAATATAATAGAATGTTTACTGACAACACTTGAATTCATAGAAATAATAGGATTGCAGATCTAGGAAAACCCTCATATGACATTAATTCCTTGGCTTGTTCCTCTCTCTGCCATGACCCCACAGGTTTCCACAACAAATTAGTGAGTGGTCCACAGCTTCATTGCCTTTCCCGTAGCCATCATGCACTCTAGAGTTTGCAAAGGAGTCTCGAGAGTTCCATGGACTTCTGGATTTCAGCAAGACCTCCCAGCTCTGTGTGTTTGCGGAGTCTGTCTCTCTAAGACAAGCTTAACACAAGGCAGCCTAGAGACCTCACTTTTTGCTGGTAAGGCCATCACTCTTGATTTATGTTATGACTACAGGTACCCAAGATAATAATCATCAGAAAATGCCATATTTGGAACTACTTACCCTTCTAAAAAAAAAGCATCAGGATGAGTCCATTATGCTTTACTCTCATGTTTATATAAGTCATCTTCAGAAGCCCCCAGATTTTGGTTCATAGATCATCACCTGGGCCCATGTTCCATAAGCTTCAAATGTCCCCTGATATGACCATGTTATTTGCTTCCACACCAGACTTCAAATTGTTCCACTGTGCTGTTGCAGTGTATCATGAAAATCTGAAGTCTTTGAAATTGGCAACACTCTCCTCCTCATTCCTTTTACCCTTCTGCTTGAACTGAAATCTGGTCATTCTTCAGGACATTGATTCTCATCTCATTCTCTTTACTGGTAGCAATTTTTAAATCTCATATCCTACATGTAATGGAGACTGGAGATGAGGTGGATGTCCTCCTTATGTTTCATTGTTCCTTCTAGACTGTTGAGTTTCTCTCTTTTCTTCAAAAGATAAGATCCTCTGAAGTGCATCCCCTCTTGGTAATGTACAAAAGTCTCCCCTCATTCAATGAAGATTTGAAAATCTAGATCACTGTTTTTGTTAATGATGACTTCGACACCCTTGTTGCAGGGGTGTTCGACACCCTTGTTGCAGGGATGATTGCACTCAACCCCTCTGAGCTTCTTGACTTCACTTTTTATGACCACACTATATAGTCCATGTGCTAGACTTTGTCATTGCCAATAGGTACCCCACCTTCAAAATACTGAATTCAAACATTCTACTCTTTAACCGATGTATTAGTTTCCTGTTGCTGCTCTAATGATCTTAGTGGCTTAAACACCACCATTGCTTTATCTTCTACTTTTGGAAGAAGTCTGGAATGGATTTTAGAAGCTCAAAGAAAATATCAATAGAGTAGCATTCTTTCTGAAGACCCTCTGGAAAAATATGTTCCCTCGCCAGCTTTTAGAGGCCACCTACTTTCCTTGGTTTGTGGCCTTTTCCTTCCTGTTCAGAATCAGAACTATGGCATCTTCAAATCTCTTTCTGACTTTGATTCTCTATTTCTGTCATCACATCTCTTATTTGTCTCTGATTCTTCTGCTTTCCTCCTCTAGGGGCCCTTGGAAGTAAATTTGGCCCACCTGGATAATTCAGGGAAATCTCCCCATTTCAAGATATTTAAACTAACCCCAGATACAAAGTCCTTTTTGCCATTTAAGGTAACATATTTATGGATTCAGGGGATTAGGATGTGGACATCTTTGGTGGACTATTATTTTTTTCCTGTGAGATCAACTATCTTTTATTTCCAGGTCATTTGCTAATTCTGTCTTCAACATTATTTGATTACATTTGGAATCTTATTCATTTAATAACACTACTTATTCATTGTCTATTACTATTTTAATGGACTCACTTTTCTGCTTATCCAATTTATATTTTATGGTATTTTATTCCCTTGCAGACACTCAACACCTTTCTCCCTTTCTCAACTGCACCTCTGCCTTCTGTAGCACTCATCAGGTTGTATCCCTGGTTAAACACAAACAACTCTCTGTCTACCCACTTTTCACCTGCACCGGAGCAGCTGAAAGTGGGTAGAGAAAAACATCTTTTCATGAAGATCTTTCATATCCTTCTTGTCTTCTTTTCTTCCTCGTGGAGGGGCTTTAATGACATACCTGCCCTGACTCTAGCTTCTTATTTACACTGCAGTAGAGGAGATGTGACTTTATTTATTTGAGGGACCAAAAGGGGGCATTGGGAATATGTACCTCATCCTCCTTGGCATCTGACTGCCTGTAGGAGTTCCCCCTCCTATGTTCTATGTTGCTGTGAGGGAGGTTTGACCCTGGGAGGGAGACTGCAGTTCTCCAAAACTGATGTATACTGGGTTGGCAGGTCTGTCTAATTGTGAACTTCAATATTAGGGAATCCACTTGCCCACAGATATCAGACACATATCCCACAATCAGTGTTATCAAAGAAAAAAGTGATACTTGATTTCCTATTTGCTTTTTTCTCAGTTGGAACACAACTTGAGTGTATTATCTATTGAGTGCCCCCTTATTCTTACCATTTTTCCTAAAACATCCCTTTTACTCTCTAATTCTTTGCTCTGCTTTGTTTTTCTTTGTAATAATTACCAATACTTGATATGAAGTTTTTGTTTATTTGCTCTGTTTGCTCTGCTACATGTAAATTCCAGGGGGTAAGATATTTGCTTAGCTATATTCATAGTGCCTGGAGCAGTGATTGGCTTACAGTGTGTATTTGTTGAATGACTATTGAAAGGGTATGAGAACCTTTTAATTATCATCTGAAGATTCAATTTAGACACTTGTAATTTTATTTTGCTTTATTAAAAAAGTGCCAACTCTCAGTTATCCAGGGTAGAGTTATTCAATTTGGAGATTAAACATGGTAAAAAGTAATAATAGACAGTTGATATGTTAAAAAATTAAAATATGAAAAATTTTGATATGTAGCAAGAAAAGATTTATCTACCAGAAAGAGCCTATTTTCTTTCTTTTTTAAAAAGATTTTATGTATTTATTTTAGAGAGAGGACAAAAATGAGCAGTGAGGGAAGGAGAGAAGGAGAGGGAAAGGGAGCAGCAGACTCCCTGTTGTGCAGGGAGCCTGACTTGGAGTGAGAGTCTGCTTTCAATACAAGTATTTAATAGCTAACATCTATCAAATATATCAGACACATATCAAATTGTATGTTCTTCAACTTGGAAACACCTTTACTCTTGTTAGAAGTATAGAATGTTAATTTGAATGTTACAATTAAAGCAAAAAAAGCAGAGTAGGGTAAATAAATCATT
This sequence comes from Nyctereutes procyonoides, assembly GCF_905146905.1. Classification (NCBI taxonomy): domain Eukaryota; kingdom Metazoa; phylum Chordata; class Mammalia; order Carnivora; family Canidae; genus Nyctereutes; species Nyctereutes procyonoides. Next base: position 27,800 of record NW_026575075.1, on the reverse strand, counting down.
CAATAGAGAAAAAAGATGCCATTTCTTTACAGCATGTTATAGAGCAAACACATTTTTGTCTGAGAAAAATTTTCTTTTGTGCCCTTTCTGAGTTCAAGTGTATTGAAAAAGTGAAAGCAAGATTAGAGATCATCTTTTGAAACCTGTGATAAAATTTGTATTCCATTAGTAATGGTAGAGAAATGCTGCTAAACGAGAACAAAGTTAATTTGAAGCCTCAGAATGAAAGATATAACAGATATCTACTGTTCCTCTTTTCTGATAGCGGATCTAGGTTTTCTTTCTGTGAGTCTTCCCTTTCCTTCGTGCAGTCCTTATGATTCAGATGAGCCTGAATCCTCTTCGGGTTCCAGAGGGTGTCAGAAGGATCGGGCTTGAATGATCACCATATTCCATATCCTTGGCCACAGTCGCTGACACAGAGATGAGCTCATGACCCAAGCAGTTTTGGTCAATGTTAATGCCAGGACTTTAGTTGGAGCTCTTGGAACCAAGTGTGCATTTTAGCTGGGGTTGATTGGCTTGGTAGACTGTAAAACTGTGGCTGCCAGGGCTGTCTTGCTTGGGGCAGGCCAACTCACTGAAAATCAATTCTACGAAAACCAATTTTCAGAAATTAAATTTCCCAAATGAAAATTTGCTTATATGACAAATCTACTAATTTACCAAAATCTTATTTCTTTTAACTACTTACGAGGATTACTATAATTTATACTTGGCGGAGTGCTTTTAAAAGATGTCAATGCTTTTTAAAAATAAGCTTTTTATTTTTTTTAGTTTTTATTTGTATATAAGCATCTTAAAGAATGTATAGTTGGTAAATTCTAAGGATTACAGGGTGATTTATTCTTCTAACTATACATTTTATATTTAGAAGACAGTATTTCATCATCGGTAACTAAGAGCATTTCATGTGACCTTTTTTTCAGTTTTTGTTTACTTCATATCTTTTTTTTTACTTCATATCTTTTTAATGTCATTTTTTATGTTTTTCATTTCCTACATGCCAAATATGACATAGTAATCACATTGTACATTACAGTAATAATAGCAGTCTCCTCTGTTCATCCTAACTTTTCTAACACTGCTTTAAATAGTTTTATGGTTTAAAGTCAAATCTCTTAAGTTATTTCCAAGTTTATATATTCAAATGTTTATTGTGAGAAACCCAAATAACTTCATTTCTTTCAGATAATTTTTTTAATGTTATATTCCCTCTACTTTTTGGTATTTTTAGCTTTCTTGTACCAAGTCCTCAGATGACATATAAGCTTAACTGCCTTTTTAGCAATTGTTTGCAAAATTTTAACACAGACATTAACAACAAAGACATTAGACAGATTTGTTTTCACAGAACGGATTTTGGTAAAAAGAATTTTGGTAAAATAACCTAAAATCCACTTTCTACCACAGAGGAGAGACTTCTTCTCCTTAAAAATGAATTTAATATAGAGCTGAGAGATAGATTGCTGACAAAAACATCATTCGAACACCTGGATCCTACTGTGCATTAAGATAGAGGTTGGAGGTTGGGTTCTCAGGGATGCAAACATTGAACTAGACGTTAGCGTATAGGAAGTATATCAGGATCAACACCTGTGGAAGTGACGTGAAGGAGGCTGATTGGGCAGAGGAAGCAGTTGGGGTGTGATGTGTTCTTTACAAGGACTGCAGACAATCCCACTCTTTTGAGGAGGCTGGAATGCTTTGATCTAGCTCTACTCTTTTCATAGCATCAAGGTACCAGGGAAATTGAATTGTAAACGGAAAGTTGCATGGGAAACATGGAAGGAAACGAGGGGAAGTGGACATTTCTCAGCACACAGTGAAGCCTTACATATCTTGTACAGTGGAGGATTTCTCTCTGGTGACTGTTCGTGTCTCTTAGAAGTGGTACTCTCTCCCACGGGTTGTGTTGGACAGGATCACAGGGCCAATTCTACTTTTGAAACCCCTCTATTTCTAGTTTCACCTTTCATCATAACTATTCTGTGACAAAATTTATCTTTTTTCCCATATCTTCTAGAAGATTCTTGCTAGAACCTCTATGAATAGCTTCTATGTAACTCTTGCTGCCTTTGACTCTGAAAGCTAAAGTTGTGTTGTCAAGGCTGATGAACCTATAAATGTTTTCATTGCACAGGAATTAGCTATTTCTAGGAGGGGAAGTCTCCAAACAGGGTTTTTACTTGGGATCCTGGATAAATGAGGCCTGTTTTCACTTGCCTTGAAACCAAAGTCTCCACGGTATCAGATACCAAGACACTTAACATCTGTCTCTGAAAGACTTGAAGCATACAGGCCTGCCTCTTTTTGTCATGCTTTGTTTTCTTGTACTTTGCAGATATTGTGTTTTTACAGATTGAAGGTATGTGAAAACTCTGTGTTGAGCATGTCTGTTGGTACCATTTTTCCAACAGCAAAATTTGCTTGCTTTGCGTCTCTGTGTCACATTTCATTATTCTTACATTTCACACTTTTTCATTATTATATTTATTATGGTGATCCATGATCAGTGATCTTTGATGTTACTATTGTAATTTTTTAAAGATTTTATTTATTTATTCATGAGAGACACACACACACAGAGAGAGACAGAGACACAGGCAGAGGGAGAAGCAGGCTCCATGCAGAGAGCCTGATGTGGGACTTGATCCTGGGTCTCCAGGATCACACCCTGGGCTGAAAGGGGCGCTAAACTGCTGAGCCACCTGGGCTGCCCCTCTAATTGTTTTTGGAGCACCACAAATGGTACCCATATAAGAAGAATTAATAGATAAACGTTGTGTGTGTTCTGATTACTTCACCGATCAGCCATTTTTCCTATCTCTCTCCCTCTCCTTGGGCCTCCCTATTCTCTGAGGCACAACAATATTGAAAGTAGGCCAATTAATAACCGTACGATGGCCTTGAGGTGTACAAATGAAATAAGAGCTGCATATCTCTCATTTTAAATCAAAAGCTAGATATGATTATGCTTAATGGGGAAGGCATGTCAAAAGCCAAGACAAGCTGAAAGCTAGGCATCTTGTGCCCAATAGCCAAGTTGCAAATGCAGAAGAAAAGATCTTGAAGAAAATGCAAAGCATGACTCCAGTGAACACAGGAATGGTAAGAAAATGAAACAGCTTTATTGCCAATATGGAGGGAGTTTGAGTAGTCTGCATAGATCAACCCAGCCACAACATTCTCTTAAGTCAAAGCCTAATCCAGAGCAAGGCCCTAATTCTTTACAATTCTATCAGGGTTGAGAGATAAGGAAGCTACAGAAGAAAAGTTTGCAGGTAGCAGAGACAATAAACAAGTAAATAAGCCAAACATGATCATTTCAAGTAGTGATAAGTGCTCGTGGAAAATGGAACAGAGTAATGGGCAGACAGTGGACAGAGGGAGCCCTTTCGATAGTATGAACAGAAAAGGCCTGCCTGGGTGGCATTTGAGCTGAAAACTGAGTAGCAGGCAGCCCTGGTGGCCCAGGGGTTTAGCGCTGCCTTCAGCCCAGGAAATGATCCTGGAGTCCCGGGATCGAGTCCCACGTCAGGCTCCCTGCATGGAGCCTGCTTCTCCCTCTGCCTGTGTCTCTGCCTCTCTCTCTCTCTCTCTCTCTCTCTCTCTCTCTCTCTCTTCTCTCTCTGTGTGTCTCTCATGAATAAATAAATAAAATCTTAAAAAAAATCAAAAACCGAGTAGCAACAGAGCTGGCTATGTTAATGTCCTAGGAAAGAGGATTCTGGGCAAAGAAATTAAATACATGATGATGGTGGATAGGAGCCTAATATAGACAGTAATAGACATTTTGTTTTATTTTAAATTTATTTTTATTTATTTATTTTAATTTAAATTCAATTTGCCAACATATAACACCCAGTACTCATCCCATCACGTGCCCTCCTTAGTGCCTGTCACCAAGTCCCCCAGTCCCCCAACCTCCTCTCCATCCACAATCTTTTGTTTCTCAGTTAGGTTTATCTTCCTCTCTAATTTTTCCCCACTCAGTTTTGCTCCTTTCCTTTAAGTCCCTTTCACTATTTCTTTATATTCCACATATGAGTACAACATTTAGACTTTCAACCATTTTGAGCTCATCTTTCTGTATGGTGTAAGAGAAAAGTCTAGTTTCTTTCTTCTGCACATGGCTGTCCAATTTTCCCAACACCATTTACTGAAGAGACTTAGACAATAATAGACATTTTTCTTTTCATTCTAACTGCAATTATATTCTTATGGAGGATTTTAAGTCAGGAGCGATATAATCTGATTCATGGTTTAAAATGACAACTCTGGATTTGGGGGGAAAAGAGAAGAGGTGGGGAGACCGGTTAGCTATTATAGTAATCCAGGGGAGTGATGGTGATGGCTTCAAGTGTTGGACTGAGAAAATGGGGAGAAGTGATAGAATTGAGATATACTTTGAAGGTGTAACTATTAGACTTGCTGATGATTGAGATAATGCTAGGGAAGATGGTAGTGAGGAAAAGGGAAAAATCAAGGATGATAAATTTCCTTCTTTCTTTCTAACAGTTTTCCCATAAGGTGACCGTCTTCCTTTGCCACTTCCATGTCTGCCCTCTCTCTTGTCAAGTACCACTACCTTTCAGGGACTGTTGTGAGAGATACTTTCTGGGAAAAAGTCTTTCTTTTGCTCTGCCTTGTTTTTGAGAAATAGGCCTACTAGGATTTTGATGACTGTAGGTTTCCTTCTTGAAAGCACCATGTTACATTTACTCCCTTTGTTTTTGCTGTTACCCCTTGAATGTTTGTGTCCCCATAGAATTCATATGTTTAATTTGATGGTATTTGGAGATGAGGACTTTGGTAGGTGATTAAGTCATGAGGGTAGAGCTATCATTAATGGGATTATTATCCTTAGAGAAGAGATCTCAGTTTCCTGGACCCTTTTGCCATGTGAGGACACAGCAAGATAGCCCGCTGTGAACCAAGTAGTCAACTCCCTCCCAGACGCCAAATCTGCAGGCACTTTGATCTTGGACTTCTCAGCCTCCAGAACTGTGAGAGATAAATTTTTATATTTGTTGTTTGAACTGTTTAATCTATTGTATTTTTGTTATAGCAGCCTGAGTGAACTACGACACCCCTGCCTTAAATTGTTTGACCTGTGTTTCTGGCCTCCTCCAACCCTCTCCAAGCCCTAGAAAGCCAACTTTAGCTTTCACATATTAACTCTTGTCTTTAGTTTTCCCCACTGTCTTTAGTGGAATCCGTTACTCTTTGTTTCTATATCTTTTTGTACTTTTTTCTAATATTTCATTAGAACACTTTCTACATTCTAGTTTCATTATTTAAATTTTTGTCTCCTCTGTTGGAATGTGAGCCCTTCAAAGGTAAGAAAAATGCTGCTTTTCATCCTGGTATCCCTAGCACAGAACCTTACATTATATACTCTGATTAAATGTTTGATCAATGAAAGGCATTGAATTACCTCCTGTTCTGGTTTAATTGATTTTACTTGTAACCGCTTGCTGAAATAATCAAAAATAATATCAAATAGCACCCAAGTGCCATTCTTAACAAAACGGTTAGTGTGTTTAATGTTTATTTAAAGGGATATTTTAAAATTTATGTGATATGTTTCAGTCTCTCAAGTTCTTTACTATACTGGATCCAACAGATGTCTCCAAGTTAAATTTTGCTTACCTGTGTGAAAACAGGTGAATAGTAACTGACCTCTATCCTTTTCCCCTGTTCCTACTAATACCAGTTCTGGAGACCTTCAGTCCGGTGCTGTTTGATGGAAACTCGTGATCAGTATGTCACAGTGTTGCCACATGAACTCTTTCTAAGGAAGGCTGTGAAATAGCTAGGCTTTTTTTTTTCTTTTTTGAGAAGCATCTTGCTTCTAATTTTTTTTAAAATTATTTATGATAGTAACTCAGAGAGAGAGAGAGAGAGAGGCAGAGACAGAGAGGACAAGCAGGCTCCATGCACCGGGAGCCCGACGTGGGATTCGATCCCAGGTCTCCAGGATCGCGCCCTGGGCCAAAGGCAGACGCAAAACCGCTGCACCACCCAGGGATCCCCTAGCATCTTGCTTCTAAATAGCAATGGGTTCTCTGTTGCCTTAAGTCTGCAGGTAGAGATGCTGATGGTGAGAGTGATGTCGGTGTGTAGGGTGACCAGAGATTTTAGATTAAGATTCATCTCCTGAAGATGTGTGTGTTTCTTCTAATTTTGGAAGATCTATCTTTTCTTGCTTTGAAGCAAAAGGATAAGGAGAGAAACAATTTGATGATTCACATTAAAAAGAGATAGGAACAGTGTGCGCGATATTTTGGAAGGAAGGGACAGAAGGATAAATACACTTTTAACACTTTACCAAGGTCATAATTGTGCTAACTTTAAGTTGAACTGGGAGAGGGCATTTGTTCATAGAATATGTTTAAAAAGTGTTCAGTTGTTATCAGGATTGAATATCCATTTTTCTCTGTTAATCTTGGAAGGGAAGCCAAAACAATTATATTTGATCAAGGATAGAGTGAGAATTGTGCTGCTATTACTGTCATTGAAGGAAATGTGTGAACTAGAGTCTGTGACTATATTGGAGTCTCGAGCAGCTTCCCATTGATACATATTGGGAACACAACATGGTGTTAGCTCATCTTAAGATAAAAATCTTCTCTCCAGCCTGATTTCCTTGCTTCTCTTTGCAATAAAAGTCCTCAAAATGGTAATCTGCAGTTTTGGTCCCTGATTCCTCTCTTTATATCTCCCTACACTCACTCTTCTCAGGCTCTTGCTGCTCTACATTCCACCAAAATTTCTGTCATTAAGGTCAACAAATAGCTCAGGTTGCTCAGTCTACTCCTCTCTCTCATCTTACTTGACCTATTAGGAGCCTATTACTAAGAGTGGACCTATTTTCCACAGTCAAGAATTCCTCTGTCCAAAAACTCTCCACTTAGCTCCCAGGATACCACAGTCTTCTGATTTCTTTCTGCATGACTACTGCGTCTTCTCTCTCTCTTCTTTTTCTGATTTGTCTTATTTATCCTGACCCTGTAATGCTACTTTGGCTCAGGCCTCAGACCTTGGATCTTTTCTCCTCTCTCTCCTTACTGTGTTGGTGATCTCATCTGCCTCATGACTTAAATTTCGTCTACATGTTTACACTTGCCAGATTTATATCTTTTGAGACCCAGACCTCTCTCCTCATGTTAGAATCATATATCCAGCTGACTATTCAATAGCCCCATTTAGATGTCTAATATATATTTCAAAATTAATATGTCCACAAAGTGATTTCTACTCTTGTCCTCCCCTAAATTTATTTCACTCATGGTCTCCCTCATTATGAGTTAATGATGACACCCACTTTCTAATTGTTGAGCTCTGACAGCTTATACCAACCTATTAGAATATACATTGGCTCCACCTTCAGAATAAATCCAGAATTTTGCATCTGCTTACAATCTTTGATGGTCCAGTCTACCATCATCCCTCATCAGTATTGTTGTAACAGTTTCCTAACTAGTCTGTCGTGTTCCATACCTACCCCATCAGTGTTTTCTCAAATGACAGTCTGAATAATCTTGCCAGATGTAGCCCACACCATACCTCTCTTCAAATCACATTCCACCAGTAGACTTCTATTTTCTTCAGAATCAACCCAAAAGGTCTTACAATATATTATGTATTCGTTAGCTTGGTTAGTCACAGCAAGCTACCATAGACTGAGTGGCTTAAACAACAGACATTTATTTCTCACAGTTCTGGAGTCTAGGAAGTATAAGACTATGGTACCAACAGATTCAATAATTTTTTCTTTTTTTAATATTTTATTTATTTATTTGAGAGAGAGAGGAGAGGAGGAACAGAGAGAGAGGGATGAGCAAACTACATACTGAGCTTGGGGCCTGACATGGGGCTTGATCTCATGATCCTGTTATCATGACCTGAGCCAAAACCAAGAGTTCCTTAACCAGCAGAGTCACCCAGGTGTCCCCAACAGATTTGATTCTTAATGAGGGCCCTCTTCCTGGCTTGCCGAAAGCTATCTTCTTACAATAGCTTCACATGGTAGAGAGGAGAAGCTCTGGTATCTTCCTTTTCTTAGAGAGGCACTAATTCCATCATGGGAGCTCCACCTTCATGGCCTCATCTGAACCTAATCACCTCCTAAAGCCCCCACCTTTAAATACCATTACAGCAGTTGGCGGCGGGGCCGGCGAGCGGAGGAGTTGCTTGTGGCAAACCTGCAGCAAGGAAAGGAAGATGCCACCAAAATGTATAGCTAAGAGAAGGTCACCCCCAGAAGATGCTCTCCCCAAAAGCAAGAAGGTGAAGGACCGTCGTAACCAGGCAGTGAGGGCCGTTGCCTCCCGTCGTGTTCCAGTCTCCCATAGGTCCCACAGCACAGAACCAGGCATCGTGCTGACACTGGGCCAGGGCGACGTGGGCCAGCTGGGGCTGGGCGAGAATGTGATGGAGAGGAAGAAACCAGCCCTGGTGCCCATTCCGGAGGACATCGTGCAAGCTGAGGCTGGGGGCATGCATACTGTGTGTCTAAGCAAAAGTGGCCAGGTCTACTCCTTCGGCTGCAACGATGAAGGAGCCCTGGGACGGGACACATCAGTGGAGGGCTCCGAGATGGTCCCCGGGAAAGTGGAACTGCAAGAGAAAGTGGTACAGGTGTCAGCAGGAGAGAGTCACACAGCAGCTCTCACTGAGGATGGTCGAGTTTTCCTCTGGGGCTCCTTCCGGGACAATAATGGTGTGATTGGACTCTTGGAGCCCATGAAGAAGAGCATGGTGCCCCTGCAAGTGCAGCTGACTGTGCCTGTAGTGAAGGTGGCCTCAGGAAATGACCACTTGGTGATGCTGACAGGTGATGGTGACCTCTACACTTTGGGCTGCGGGGAGCAGGGCCAGCTGGGCCGTGTGCCTGAATTATTTGCCAACCGTGGTGGCCGTCAGGGCCTTGAACGACTCCTGGTCCCCAAGTGTGTGATGCTGAAATCCAGAGGAAGCCGGGGTCATGTCAGATTCCAAGATGCCTTCTGTGGTGCCTACTTCACCTTTGCCATCTCCTGTGAGGGCCATGTATATGGTTTTGGCCTCTCCAACTATCATCAGCTTGGAACCCCAGGGACAGAATCTTGCTTTGTACCCCAAAACCTGACATCCTTCAAGAACTCTACCAAGTCCTGGGTGGGCTTCTCTGGTGGCCAGCATCATACAGTCTGCATGGATTCAGAAGGAAAAGCGTACAGCCTGGGCCGGGCTGAGTATGGGCGGCTGGGCCTTGGGGAGGGTGCTGAGGAGAAGAGCATACCCACCCTCATCTCCAGGCTCCCTGCTGTCTCCTCAGTGGCTTGTGGGGCCTCCGTGGGGTATGCTGTGACCAAGGATGGTCGTGTGTTTGCCTGGGGCATGGGCACCAACTATCAGCTGGGCACAGGGCAGGAAGACGATACCTGGAGCCCAGTGGAGATGACAGGCAAACAGCTGGAGAACCGTGTGGTCTTATCTGTGTCCAGTGGGGGCCAGCACACAGTCTTCCTAGTCAAGGACAAGGAACAGAGCTGATGAACCCTCTGCGGGCCTGGCTCCGGCCCCCCACCCTCTCTCCTGGAACTGAGAAGCTATGAAAACTACAGATTCCAGCAAGCCTCCCCCAGCCCCGAGTGCTGTCATCTCCTGCCTTTTTCCTATCAGCAGAACAGAATCCTTTTCCTCTTTTCCATCCTCCTTTCCTGAATCATCCTGCAACCTACAGGATGAAGGGGAGGTGGGAGGGAATGGAAGAGGGGAGGGGGTTTCGGCAGCCGGAACATTGCTCACCCCAGAGCTCTGTGGTTAGACCTTTCTCCCTCATCCCTACCTCCCATGGTCCTGGCTGACCCTGGTTTTGCCTGCCAAAAACCAAAAATTCCTCCCCTCAGGATTTGGTGCCCACGTTCTGAAAAGTTGGGGATCTTCAGGCCCTACTGTAGCCATGTGCCACTCTGTCTTTCACAATCCACAGGCATATAAATGGTATGGTGGTCAGACCCAGCTGTCATGGACCTATGCCTGGGGGAAACCTGAGATGGGGCAGGGCTGCCCAGCCATGGGCAACCCCAAGCCAAATATGTGGCCCTCAACAGATGTTCATGGGGAAGAAAAAATGATCCTCCACTTGATCAAGAAAAAAGCCAATCAGCCTTTATCCCAGAAGCACAAAGCATTCTGCCCTTCAGGTATTGCCTGAGTATCCTGCCCATCCAACCTGCCTTACCTGCAGCCAAGGGCCTGAAGTCTGGAAAGGAAGCTACATCTGGGAAGGGGAAGGAAAGTTTTATAAACAAACTTATAGCAATATTGAAAGTGAAGGGAGGGAGGGGAAGGGGGTCAGAGGGCCAGAGTATGGTGCCCAGGAAGGGAAGCAGCAGCTTGTACAGTGGCTGAGAAAATAGAAAACTGTTTTGATTTTTTAAAATGTAAAGTATTTTGGAGGGGAGAGTGAAATCTTTTAACACTTTGAATAAATTTAGAGTTTTATAAAAAATAAAATAAATAAATAAATAAATAAATAAATAAATAAATAAATACCATTACATTGGGAGTTAGGGCTTCAACACTGGGGAGAGGGGGACACAGACATTTAGCCTATAAGAGCTTATCTAAATCTACTGGCTGCTCCCACCCCTTCTCAGAGTTCTCAGGCCTCCCTGCAAATACTCTGGTCTAACCGTGACAGCCTTCTTACTTTTCCTTGGACCTACCAGGTACTATCCCACATCTTGGATTTTGAACTGAGTTTTTCCAGAAATGCTCTTTCCCCAGATACATGTATGGATCTATCCATATTCCCTTTTGAGCCTTTGCTCCATTGTCACTGGTTTAATGCAGCTTGCTCTGAGTGAGTTTTTTAAAATTTGTGACCCCTTTCTCAACACTCAACGTGCTTTTTACTTTTGCTCATTTTTTCTCCATGGCACTTTTTACCTTTTAATATAATGTATATGTGATGGAGACAGTGGTTTGTGCTCATTCAATATACTTCCTAGCTGTACCTCTTATGCCTCTTGCATTTTGGTGGGGCATATGACTTTTTGCTTATGGAATATGTGTGGAAGTAATGTGTATCACCTCCGGGGCAGGGTGGTTCAGAGCAAGTATTTCTTTCTCATGTTTTTACTTTTTTCTTCATCTCTTGCCTGGATGCAGATGGTTAAGAGAAATTGCTAGAAGGTGAATCCTAACTTTGTGAATCACAGGAAGGATTCCACAGAACACCCAATTGGAACATGGTATGAGGAGGAAAAAATTGTTATTGGATCTCAAAGTTATGTCTAGCCTCCATTCTAATTGGTTAATGCCCGTGCTATTTTAGAACAATTTGAATACCACTCTGGGAACATAAATGGATCAGTGCATTTACTTGAAGCTGAGTGGGGTAAGTAATAGCTATTAATGGAGGGAAATACCAACAGTCAATATGGATACCACAGGTATCATCAAAAATCTCAACAGTTCCTTAAATAAATTAAATAACGATCACACACATTCAAGATCATTGAGTATTGACCATAATCTGGGCTAGTTTGTGTGAAAGTATCTTAACTTGCAAATTTGAGGAAATTCAAAGTCATTTCCATTCTTTTAATATTGTGGATGTTCATTAGCAAGCATTTTATTTTAACATTTATTCCTGACAGTGTAAGTGCAAACAAATCCTGAATTAATACATGTATTGTTTCCTACCCACGGCAGTTTGTATATCCATGATGTATACTAACGTCTGAACTGCGTCCTGCAACTTATCAGAACTGAGGCTTAGTTGGGAGTAGATGTGTCAAATAGGATAAGGTAGGGGCAGAAAAGAAGTCTCTACAGTCCTGGACAGGTGAAGTAGTGACCTAATAAGAAAGACCTGAAGCTGAGTTTTAGACGAAACAAAAATCTTAGCTAGTGAGGTGGACAGGTCAGGAGAAAAGGTTTTGGAAGGGAGTCAAGACCCTATTTTAGATGTCTAAGCCAAAGGTAAGGAACCAATTATTATATTTGGAATTCAAGAATCCAAATAGATGTTCAGGTAAAAAGAAGAAAGTCTAGGTGCTACTATGAACAGCCATGCATAGGTTGATGTGACAATAAAACATCGGGGCTCTGAGTTTATGGTACAGAATTGGTTCCTGCATCTGAGATAAGACTGAACTTATAATTGAAAATTTAATGTTCCAAAAGCTAAAAGTTTGAGAGATGCCATGCAGGGAGAGACCAGATATTTTCACCATTGCTACCCAATAAGTACCCCCACAATGCTTTGTTAGTAAAATGAAGGATTGAATAGGCAGAAAGGTTTAATTTAGATATTTAAAAGATGGTTAACTGAAACTATCTTAAATTGTCCAATGTGTTAAAATATATTTGGTTGTATCTTGGTAATAATATGAATACGAATTTTATTTTCCTGATTTCAATCTTAAGCTTATGCCGGGCAATTTTTAGATATGAAATGTATATATAAGACATTGTGTGATATGGAGTAAGTACAGTTGATCCTTGAACAAAGCAGGGTTTAGGGGTGCTGCCTCTCCATTCCCAGTGTAGTTGAAAATCCATGTATAAATTTTGACTCCCCCAAAATTTAACTGCTAATAGGCAGAACCAGGAGAGATCACTTCTTACTGCCATGTGCAATTGACTGGAGAGATGAACTGCTCAGGCGGAGATGATTAGTGTCACATGGCTTTTTAAGCAGATCCTTGCAACACTTGAGCTCTCTGCAATAGCAACAGGAAGTAGCTATGAAATTATTACAGTAGTACAGCATGTACTGTAGTTAATTTTATGCAGTTTGATTTCATTCATCATTCATATTTGTTTACATTTCTCCTGACCTATGAATGGCACCAAGTATGGTCTGTAAATGTTTGTCTGAATGACTTTTGATAAATTTTAACTTTTTATAATAAATTTGTCTATGTTTTATGGTGTAAATGATAGAGTAGTATCTACCTGTACTTTATGCATTCATGATGCACCTAACTTTATCTTAATTTTTTTCAGTATTTCTAGGCTACATGGTTTGTCCATGAATTTATTCATTCTTAAAAATCTTCCAATATATTTATTGAAAAAAATTCTCATATAGGTGTATCCATGAAGTTCATACCTATGTTGTTCAAAGACCCATGTGCATTATTTGCAATTAAAGCCATTTAATCAATAGTAAGTTAAAAATACTTAAACTAAAAGATAAGGATAACATGAGATTAAGAGACATCGTATGAATTAGCCATTTGTATATAGAACTGCCAACACTTAGTGTGTATGGAAGTGATCATGGATGTCAACATTTTCAAATTAAATTTCATCAACATGCAGAAAACTGGGTTTTAATGTGCAGTGTCATATACTTGATTTCCTAGGTCAGGAAATTAGGGTTTATTTCTCAGTGAACAAATAGGAAAAGCCAGGATTATATATGTGCTCACTTTTTGTTGAAATAAACTTTTGTTTCAAGAAAGACGTATGGCCCATAGCCTGTTTGGGTGGGATTTAGTGCCCAGCTGTATGGCTCTTGATAATAAAAGAGTGATAAAAAAGCGATAATAAAAATTATATTCACCCGCCTTTGCTTTGTTGAATCCAGTTATGTTTTCCTAAAGGTGATGTGGAAGGTCGTGTTAACTCTTAGTCCACTCCCTGAAGATGTGGCTGGTATTACTGCCTTATTGTCAAATTTCTCTGTATTGTCTCCAAATTCCCTCTCTTGGTCCACAGGCAAACATGAGAGTTTTGATAAATTGCTTAGAGATTGTGTGTCTGTTGTTGTTGTTTTAGAGAGGAAAGGAGAGAGAGGAGGGATGGCCAATGGAGAAGGGGGGGCAGAGAGAGAGAGAGAGAGAGAGAGAGAGAGAGAGAGAGAAGCAGATTCCTTGCTTAGACTGATGCGGGGCTCTGTCTCACAACCCTGAGATCATGACCTGAGCCAAAATCAAGACTTGGTTGCTTAGTTGACTGAGTCACTCGGGCACTCCAAAGATTGTGTGTTTTTGATCTTATTGTTACAGTGACTCAAATATCTTAAACCACTTTCTAGCCACCATTGTAGTCAAGGCTTTGTTTGGTCAACTCTCTGTGGCAGGATAATCTTTTGAGGTTTTTATTTATTTATTTTTTATTTTTTTAAAGATTTTATTTATTCAGTCATGATAGACATAGAGAGAGAGAGAGAGAGAGAGAGAGAGAGAGGCAGAGACACAGGCAGAGGGAGAAGTGGGCTTCCTGTCGGGAGCCTGACACAGGACTCGATCCCGGGACTCCAGGATAGTACCCTGGACCAAAGGCAGGAGGAAAATCACTGAGCCACCCAGGGATCCCCTATTTTGAGGTTTTTAAAATCTATTTCTCCTCTTTGTATTTTCCCCTTTTTCTTTTATGTAATTAAAAGATTAGATGCTACCATTGTTCGGAGAAGGTTTATGGAACAGCATAAATGTAAAAATAGTAGCTAAAATTTATTAAATATCTTCTGAATGGTAAGGACTTTGCTACTTTTTAAATGGGAACTACTTTAATTCTCATAGCACCTTATAAAACGGGTACCATTATTATTACCAATGTTGGCATGAGAACAGAGAGCTGCAGTGACTATACCACAATCATATCATGCAAAACAGAAATGGCCAGGGTACTGTCCTTTCCCATGAGAATTTCCAAAGCTGAAGTCATCTGAGGAGACTAAGACTGGTTTCCTGGAAATGGAGGAGAGATGGAGTATCTGTAAGAGAAAAGTAACAGGAGAGAGGAAGATTTTCCTACGATTAAAGTGAGATTCCCCAGGCTGGAAAGAAGAGGTTTGTGGATCTCATAAGCCTGAGAACATTTCTAATTCCTGACCCAGGATTAACATACTCTAAAGGCAGGTCATTGAACTATATATATAGCCTGTTGGGCCATGCCCAGTTGACTGCCTATTTTTTGTTTGTGTGTTCATAGATTTTATTTTTTAGAGCAGTTTTAGGTTTATAGAAATACTGAACTTAAGGTATAGATTTTTTATATGTCCTCTGCCCCCACACATACATAGTCTCTCCATTATCAACATGCCCATCAATTGCTATAATTGATTAACCTGTATTGACATCATCATCACCTAGAGTCCATAGTTTACACTAAGGATCACTCTTGGTGTTATAACCTATGTGTTTTGTCAAGTGCATGATGATATACATTTACTATTCTGGTATCATATAGATATTTTCAGTGCCCCCAAGTCCTCTGTATTTAGCCTATTCATCCCTCTATCTCCCTCTGCCTGGCAACCACTGGTTTTGTTACTGTCCCTATTGTTTTGCCTCTTCAAGAATGTTTTACAGATGAAATCATATGCTAGGTGGTGTTTTCAGAGAGGCCTCTTTTGCATTGTAATATGCATTTAGGTTTCTCCATGTCTTTTCATGACTCAACTGTTCATTTCTTTTTAGCACTGAATAATACTCTATTGTCTGCTTGGACCACAGTTTGTTTATACATTCACTACTGAGGGGCATCCTATAACTTTCATGTTTTCACAGTTAGGAATAATGCTGCTATACACATCTGTATGCAGATTTTTGTATAGATACAAGTTTTCAGCTCCTTTGAGTAAATACCAAGGACCACGATTGCTGGATTTGTATGGTAAGAGTATGGTTAGTTTTGTAAGAACCTGCCAAACTGTCTTCCAAACTGGCTGTCCCGTGTTGCATTTCCACCAGCAATGAATAAGAGTTCCTGTTGCTCTACATCATAATCAGCGTTTGGTGATGTCAGTATTTTGGATATTGGGCATTCTAATGGGCTGCCTGTTTTTTGTAAACATATATTTTTGGAGCACAACCATGCCCAGTTTTTTATATAGTGTCTATGGCTGGTTTTGCAGTAAAGTGGCAGAGTAGGGTAATTGTGACAGAGACCTGTGACCTAGACTAAAATATTTACTGTCTTCTATAAAGTATTTGTTGACCTGTGTACCACAGAACTGCTGTTACCATATCTGTTCTAGGGATGGCTGTTTTATATCCGGCTGATATTCAGAAAATATTTCCCTGTTTTCTATGACCCTGATAAAACTCTTACAGTATCTTAGTTGTTGTGGATTACACAAATTCTTGAACAGACTCCTGAGGCTTAAATTGTTTTTAAAAATCATGCCTTATGGGATCCCTGGGTGGTGCAGTGGTTTGGCACCTGTCTTTGGCCCGGGGCACAATCCTGGAGACCTGGGATCGAATCCCACATCAGGCTCCCGGTGCATGGAGCCTGCTTCTCCCTCTGCCTGTGTCTCTGCCTCTCTCTCTCTCTCTCTGTGACTATCATAAGTAAATTAAAAAAAATCATGCCTTATGGGTGCTTGGTTGACTCAGTCAGTTAGGCATACGACTCTTGATTTTGGCTCAGGTCACGATCTCAGGGTCATGAGATGGAGCCCTGTGTTCTTGGGTTCCATTCTCAGTGGGGAGTCTGCTGGAGATTCTCATTCTCTCTCTCTCTTTCTCTCTCCCTCTGTGTGTGTGTGTGTGTGTGTGTGTGTGTCTGCTCTTTCTCTCTCTCCAATAAATCTTTTTTAAAAATCATGTTTTTGGGGATCTCTGGGTGGCTCAGAGGTTTGGCGCCTGCCTTTGGCCCAGGGCGCGATCCTGGAGTCCCAGGATCGAGTCCCGCGTTGGACTCCCAGCATGGAGCCTGCTTCTCCTTCCTCCTGTGTCTCTGCCTCTCTCTCTCTCTCTCTCTCTCTCTCTCATAAATAAATAAATAAATCCTTAAAAAATAAAAACTCATGTTTTTTAAAAAATTTCTAGGCACATATCTTTTTCTCTTAGAAGTCATTTTTTAATCAGATAAAGTTATTTCCTTAAATACATGAACTCAATTAAGGTTTATTTTTAATGTATATGTTGGAAGTATAATATTTTCTTTTTGCATTTTCTTTGGCTCTCCTCTCTTTTTCTAACAAGCAGTTATGTCTTTCCCCCCACCTCCCTCAAACCCAGTTTCAGTGAGTCACCCTCCTATGTAGCGATTTAAAATAGTGCCAAGGAAAGATGCTTGTCCCTGTTGAATCTGTCAAGCTGTTAACTAGTTTCTTCTCAGGTGTCTGCTGAAGATGAAGCAGGTTTTCAACAAATGTGTTTCAGGGACTCTCTGGCTAGTTTTTCATCATTATTTTCAGCTGCAACAGGGTTCTGACTAAGAGAATCCTTTGTACTCTATTATTGTACCAAATTGCCATCTTCACACATGTAGTAACTTCACATTTACGTGGCATAGGCAAAAGGGCCTACAGGATAATTTATGATCTAAATGCAGCTTGTAATAGCAGACTTGCTGCTGGTGCTTAGAAATTAATTCAGAAATCACTGCCTGTAGCATAATGATTTACCATTGTTTTTGAACCATGTTATGGAACCTACAAGTATTAATTAAGAATTATGGCATACGGCCAAATAGAATGTGGTGAAGTTTTATGTTATAGCAAAACAAACTGTTATCAAAGTATTTTGAAAATAATAAACATTTTCATGTTTCCAGATCAAGTTGTGAAAGATACTGTTTAATGTACCCTGAGGGCTCGAATCATGCCAACACCACATTTAGTCTATAATTTGTATAGTCTAATAGATGAATATGTCCCCTTTTATGAATTTTTAAAGCTTCATAAGAATAATTCACCAAGTTAGAAGGAATTGAATGGATTTAAAATTGAAGTGAGACTTAAAGAGAAGGATTTTATAAATCAGGTCAACCGTGGTGATTTTTAAAAGTTGGACTGAGTTGAAAAAAAAAATCGGTAAACAGTTGAAAGTAGACCAGAGTGAAGAAGTGAAGATTCATGGGATGTTTAAAAAATATGGTCTATTTCAGAGAGAGGGCATCCCTGAAGGCTTAGCTCAAAATAACTGTCTCCCCAAGCAGCTACCAGAAAATCCCTGCTGGAAGCGATGATGCTAATGAGAATGGTCATTAACATCTTACAGCATTTTACAGCACTCTAGTCTATAACGTCTTTTCTCAAAATGAAGCTTACTTGATTTTCTGTCTAGAAGGTATCTTTATTTCCCAAATTCCTTTATTTATAATTGCCTTTTGGTGCCGTATTCTTCTATCAATCCTTCTTTATCAGGGATGTATGTCCAAGATTTTAATTCAGGAAATAGGTCTGGGATTAATCCCCATCTCCTTTTCTAATCTTCCTGATTCCCTGATTCTAACAAGTACCACCATGATCAACATGTATGAAACATTTTGTATGCTGTTTTGCCTATATTTATGTTCAAGTTACATTTCCCCAACTGAGGCATCAATTATTAAATAAATTGTGAGGCTAATCAAAACAAAACATATCCATAGAGTAGGAACCCTAGAAATTAAACCTCCATTAAGGTTCTGTAAGAAGCTCCCATTTGTCCAGAGTTTAATTCAGTTTAGTTAATTCGACAACTCTTAAGAGTGTTATGTGTTAAGTGTTGCAGAGACTTCCAAGCAAAGTAAAACATGGCCCTTGTCCTCAAAGAGCTGGCAATGTGAGAGGTGAGATAAAACAAAGGATATTTTCACAAAAGGAAATTCTCAGGTTGACTGAGAATTATTACAGTTACCCTAAAGAGGCTATCGATGGCCAAAGAAATAAGAAAGCAGTATAAGAGACTTGATGCCCAAAGCCAACTGTATGATTTACAATATTATTTTCATGCCTATGAAAGAAGTAGGATTTCTCTCTCTCTTCTCATATGTTAGGAGCCAGGACAATCTATCTTTTGTGGGAGAGGACCAGACATACTAAATAGGAGGAAATAAAATGGCATCCAGGGAAAAGTACAGATCGCAGATGAAGGCAAATGTAAGTGACCAGTTCATGATAGAAAATGGAAGAAATTTGGGGATTCATTCTATATGACAGAATTATATATGCCTTGCCTAGTTGTATGCGTGCTCCCAGGAGATGTTCACGAACAGTATTAGAATACTGTTGCATATAAAGGGACTGTGACAGGTGGATAACTTGAAAATAGCTACAAAAATATTGGGGGATATTATGGTTATTTGAATACTTAATAAATAGTTATTTTTTTTCTATGTAGAGAAAGGAATTCCTCAAGTGAAAACTGTGCTTCCCTGTCAAAAATTTCTCCCATTTTTTTCTTCTAGTAGTTAATTCAGGAAGGGTATATACTGCACAGCTATGCATCACACTTGATCTCTAAGCACTACACGATGATACTGTCTACTTTACCATCAAACAAAAGCTCGTCATGCAGGATTTTTTTTTCCTAGTGAAGAAATCTCTGTCAGCTTTGCTAAAACATAGATTTACTGTCTGGCATTGTTCTTTCAGGCTTTCACTTTATGAGGCTACATATGTTCTCGATCCTCACAGGAGCCCATTTTTGCTGTTATCTTTCTGGATAAGTGGCTTCCTTTCTTTCACTGATGGCCTGAGGTGCATTGGGTTAAAGATAGTACTAAATTAGCCTTGTATTCTTTTGAGGCAAATACAGTTTATAAAGAAAGGTGGAAACCTACCTTGATGCAGAATGTCCAGGCATTATGGCATTATGCTTTTGAAAGTGCTTAGCCTTTCCACTGTGGGTAATGGAGGTCGGGATTCATCCTTTCAGTTAATAATTAGTGGATATTTGTTATAGACCAGGTAATATTTTAGGTGTCAGCTGTACAGCGGTGAACAAGCCAGGCCAGGATTGTAAGCTCAACAAGTTCATTAAATGAGCAAGTATATGAGCAAGATAACGATTATTACTAAAAGAAAACAAAACAAATTGATGGGCTAAAAAATAATGTAGGTCAGAGTCAGGTGGTAATTTAGGTGAACTGATCAGGGAAAGCCTCTCTGATGACAGGACATTTAAGAACTGAATGACAGAGACAGTGACATATGAGAGTCTGGGGCTCTGGAATGTTCAGCGCAGGAAACCGAACTAGCACAGCGGCTGGATAGAAGGAACAAGGCTTATGTGTGAAGAAGCTTGTTGGGCATTTCCTAATGTTGATTCAGTAGAGATGTCCCAATAAGCCATCTTCAACACAGGTTCCTGTTAACAAGTCTTATTATTTGACAGTCTTACTGACCTCCCTCTAAAAGATGACCTTTAACTCTGAAAATAAAGACAATTTCTCTTTCTTTTCAAAGCCAAATAAGTAGTTAATATTGTTCTTATGTTTATTCTATTTTTATTTGCTAGGAGGAAAAAAATCAGTAACAAGTGAGGGTGCTGCTTAGGAAATCTTCTAAAGCTCTAATCTGCATAATAGTCCAGAGAAGGAATAAAGACCATTGCTAATTTGGCACTTTTTAGGAGTTTTCCTGAAAATAGGGAATCCTAATGGTAGTAGTTGTATTTATAACTTTTCTTTTGCACTGTTTGGCAGTTAGGTGAGGAACAGGAACAAACACAAACCTGCCATATTACTCTTACCCTTGCAGTTTGGTAGTATTAACATTTCTTTATGAATAAACAGAATAATCACGATCTTTTGCTTGTTCAGGTGGGGCTTCTATTTCCCTGGTTCAAAGTAATGAGATTTATCCTGGATATGATAAACCTACATTTTCCTTTTATATTTGTAGACTTTGATAAACCTTACTTTTTTTTACCGCTTTTCGGCAAGTTTTGGAAGATTTCAGGCCACTAGTATCACTTAAAGTTAACTAACGATTGTTATATGGAAGCATTAAAGATTAGATGCCTTTGTTATTATTTGTCATCCAACCTACTATTGTAGTGGAACAAGATAGTAGCATTTGGGGAAAATGGAACCACTGGCGTTTTGACACATTTCCTGTACAAGGGCTCGTAGTTCAGAATGAATTTCATTTCTAATAACTGCTTTTGCATATTTATAGGTTGGTTGGGCTTCCCATTCACAACCCAGCAGAATAACTCCTCTGGTGGGGGTGGGGGTAGCTGCAGTTTTGAAACTTTGTGGCACAATTCATCCATGTGATTTAAATTTTCAAAATTATTCATTTCTATTTCTACTACTGGAAATGTTTTACTTTAATTCAAAACGTTCAGTCCCCCACAGGGCTCATATATATAGGCTTGCTAATCCATATACTTAGTTCTCTGAGTTACTAACTTGTATTAGTTAGTTATTAATGGCTTTGAGTTACGACTTGTATTCTCCATGACTAGATTGGTGGTCACCAAGAAAACTAGCTACTAAATGTGATCGGTTTAGTATAACTCAAATAGCGTGTCATAATGACAGTACGTCAGCATATCATTTTGAGATACAGATAGCATGTTGAAAAGAAATTTTCCCATCAAGTCATAGAAGCTATGAAATCAATGCTTTCTTATGAAGAAATATTTGGAAAAAGAAATGAAGCCACAGAGATCCCCCCTGATGTTATTTAAGTAAAATGAATGTCCTCTCACATAGAAGAATGTCCCCTTATATATTTTCAGTCTCGCTGAAGAGGTAAATGAGAAATGGTGTTTCACTGTCAAGATGTATCTTGCACATTTGATGGAAAATTACTGAAGAGAAGCAGTCACATTTCAGAGTCTCAAACCTGTTAGAAAGTAAGAGCAGTTTCTCTCCATGGAATTGTTATCGTGAAAGAATAGGCTCGCTTATAACACTGTGGGGCTTGATTTCAAGTCCAAGTTTTTTTTTTTTTTTTTTATAAATTAATTTTTATTGGTGTTCAATTTACCAACATACAGAATAACACCCAGTGCTCATCCCGTCAAGTGTCCCCCTCCGTGCCCGTCACCCATTCACCCCCACCCCCCGCCCTCCTCCCCTTCCACCACCCCTAGTTCATTTCCCAGAGTTAGAAGTCTTTATGTTCTGTGTCCCTTTCTGATATCTCCCACACATTTCTTCTCCCTTCCCTTATATTCCCCTTCACTATTATTCATATTCCCCAAATAAGTGAGAACATACACTGTTTGTCCTTCTCCGATTGACTTACTTCACTCAGCATAATACCCTCCAGTTCCATCCACGTTGAAGCAAATGGTGGGTATTTGTTGTTTCTAATGGCTGAGTAATATTCCATTGTATACATAAACCACATCTTCTTTATCCATTCATCTTTCGATGGGCACCGAGGCTCCTTCCACAGTTTGGCTATTGTGGACATGGCTGCTAGAAACATCGGGGTGCAGGTGCCCCGGCGTTTCATTGCATCTGAATCTTCGGGGTAAATCCCTAACAGTGCAATTGCTGGGTCGTAGGGCAGGTCTATTTTTAATTCTTTGAGGAACCTCCACACAGTTTTCCAGAGTGGCTGCACCAGTTCACATTCCCACCAACAGTGTAAGAGGGTTCCCTTTTCTCCGCATCCTCTCCAACATTTGTTGTTTCCTGCCTTGTTAATTTTCCCCATTCTCACTGGTGTGAGGTGGTATCTCATTGTGGTTTTGATTTGTATTTCCCTGATGGCAAGTGATGCAGAGCATTTTCTCATGTGCATGTTGGCCATGTCTATGTCTTCCTCTGTGAGATTTCTCTTCATGTCTTTTGCCCATTTCATGATTGGATTGTTTGTTTCTTTGGTGTTGAGTTTAATAAGTTCTTTATAGATTTTGGAAACTAGCCCTTTATCTGATATGTTATTTGCAAATATCTTCTCCCATTCTGTAGGTTGTCTTTGAGTTTTGTTGACTGTATCCTTTGCTGTGCAAAAGCTTCTTATCTTGATGAAGTCCCAATAGTTCATTTTTGCTTTTGTTTCTTTTGCCTTCGTGGATGTATCTTGCAAGAAGTTACTGTGGCCAAGTTCAAAAAGGGTGTTGCCTGTGTTCTCCTCTAGGATTTTGATGGAGTCTTGTCTCACATTTAAATCTTTCATCCATTTTGAGTTTATCTTTGTGTATGGTGCAAGAGAGTGGTCTAGTTTCATTCTTCTGCATGTGGATGACCAATTTTCCCAGCACCATTTATTGAAGAGACTGTCTTTCTTCCAGTGGATAGTCTTTCCTCCTTTGTCGAATATTAGTTGACCATAAAGTTCAGGGTCCATTTCTGGATTCTCTATTCTGTTCCATTGGTCTATGTGTCTGTTTTTGTGCCAGTACCACACTGTCTTGATGACCACAGCTTTGTAGTACAACCTGAAATCTGGCATTGTGATGCCCCCAGCTATGGTTTTCTTTTTTAAAATTCCCCTGGCTATTCGGGGTCTTTTCTGATTCCACACAAATCTTAAAATAATTTGTTCTAAGTCTCTGAAAAAAGTCCATGGTATTTTGATAGGGATTGCATTGAACGTGTAAATTGCCCTGGGTAGCATTGACATTTTCACAATATTAATTCTGCCAATCCATGAGCATGGAATATTTTTCCATCTCTTTGTGTCTTCCTCAATTTCTTTCAGAAGTGTTCTATAGTTTTTAGGGTATAGATCCTTTACCTCTTTGGTTAGGTTTATTCCTAGGTATCTTATGCTTTTGGGTGCAATTGTAAATGGGATTGACTCCTTAATTTCTCTTTCTTCAGTCTCATTGTTAGTGTATAGGAATGCCATTGATTTCTGGGCATTGATTTTGTATCCTGCCACGCTACCAAATTGCTGTATGAGTTCTAGCAATCTTGGGGTGGAGGCTTTTGGGTTTTCTATGTAGAGTATCATGTCATCGGCGAAGAGGGAGAGTTTGACTTCTTCTTTGCCAATTTGAATGCCTTTTATGTCTTTTTGTTGTCTGATTGCTGAGGCTAGGACTTCCAATACTATGTTGAATAGCAGTGGTGAGAGTGGACATCCCTGTCTGGTTCCTGATCTTAGGGGAAAGGCTCCCAGTGCTTCCCCATTGAGAATGATATTTGCTGTGGGCTTTTCGTAGATGGCTTTTAAGATATCGAGGAAAGTTCCCTCTATCCCTACACTCTGAAGAGTTTTAATCAGGAATGGATGCTGTATTTTGTCAAATGCTTTCTCTGCATCTAATGAGAGGATCATATGGTTCTTGGTTTTTCTCTTGCTGATATGATGAATCACATTGATTGTTTTACGAGTGTTGAACCAGCCTTGCATCCCGGGGATAAATCCTACTTGGTCATGGTGAATAATTTTCTTAATGTGTTGTTGGATCCTATTGGCTAGTATCTTGTTGAGAATTTTTGCATCCATGTTCATCAGGGATATTGGTCTGTAATTCTCCTTTTTGGTGGGGTCTTTGTCTGGTTTTGGAATTAAGGTGATGCTGGCCTCATAGAATGAGTTTGGAAGTACTCCATCTCTTTCTATCTTTCCAAACAGCTTTAGTAGAATAGGTATGATTTCTTCTTTAAACGTTTGATAGAATTCCCCTGGGAAGCCATCTGGCCCTGGACTCTTGTGTCTTGGGAGGTTTTTGATGACTGCTTCAATTTCCTCCCTGGTTATTGGCCTGTTCAGGTTTTCTATTTCTTCCTGCTCCAGTTTTGGTAGTTTGTGGCTTTCCAGGAATGCGTCCATTTCTTCTAGATTGCCTAATTTATTGGCGTAGAGCTGTTCATAATATGTTTTTAAAATCGTTTGTATTTCCTTGGTGTTGGTAGTGATCTCTCCTTTCTCATTCATGATTTTATTAATTTGAGTCTTCTCTCTCTTCTTTTTAATAAGGTTGGCTAATGGTTTATCTATCTTATTAATTCTTTCAAAGAACCAACTCCTGGTTCTATTGATCTGTTCCACAGTTCTTCTGGTCTCAATTTCGTTGAGTTCTGCTCGAATTTTAATTAACTCTCTTCTTCTGCTGGGCGTCGGGTCGATTTGCTGCTTCTTCTCTAGCTCCTTTATGTGTAAGGTTAGCTTTTGTATTTGAGTTCTTTCCAGTTTTTGAATGGATGCTTGTATTGCGATGTATTTCCCCCTCAGGACTGCTTTTGCTGCATCCCAAAGATTTTGAACAGTTGTATCTTCATTCTCATTAGTTTCCATGAATCTTTTTAATTCTTCCTTAATTTCCTGGTTGACCCTTTTATCTTTTAGCAGGATGGTCCTTAACCTCCACGTGTTTGAGGTCCTTCCAAACTTCTTCTTGTGATTGAGTTCTAATTTCAAGGCGTTATGGTCTGAGAATATGCAGGGGACGATCCCAATCTTTTGGTATCGGTTCAGACCCGATTTGTGACCCAGTATGTGGTCTATTCTGGAAAAAGTTCCATGTGCACTTGAGAAGAATGTGTATTCAGTTGAGTTTGGATGTAAAGTTCTGTAGATATCTGTGAAATCTATCTGGTCCAGTGTATCATTTAAAGCTCTCGTTTCTTTGGAGATGTTGTGTTTAGAAGACCTATCAAGGGTAGAGAGAGCTAGATTGAAGTCACCAAGTATAAGTGTATTATTATCTAAGTATTTCTTTACTTTGGTTAATAATTCGTTTAAGTATTTGGCAGCTCCCACATTCGGGGCATATATATTGAGGATTGTTAAGTCCTCTTGTTGGATAGATCCTTTAAGTATGATATAGTGTCCCTCTTCGTCTCTCACTACTGTCTTCGGAGTGAATTTTAGTTTATCTGATATAAGGATGGCTACCCCTGCTTTCTTTTGCGAACCATTTGAATGGTAAATGGTTCTCCAACCTTTTATTTTCAGGTTGTAGGTGTCCTTCTGTCTAAAATGAGTCTCTTGTAGACAGCAAATAGATGGGTCCTGCTTTTTTATCCAGTCTGAAACCCTGCGCCTTTTGATGGGGTCATTAAGCCCGTTCACGTTCAGAGTTACTATTGACAGATATGAGTTTAGTGTCATCATGATATCTATTTAGTCCTTGTTTTTGTGGATTGTTCCACTGAACTTCTTCTTAAAGGGGAATTTTAAGAGTCCCCCTTAAAATTTCTTGCAGAGCTGGTTTGGAGGTCACATATTCTTTCAGTTCCTGCCTGTCTTGGAAGCTCTTTATCTCTCCTTCCATTTTGAATGAGAGCCTTGCTGGATAAAGTATTCTTGGTTGCATGTTCTTCTCATTTAGGACCCTGAATATATCCTGCCAGCCCTTTCTGGCCTGCCAGGTCTCTGTGGAGAGGTCTGCTGTTACCCTAATATTCCTCCCCATGAAAGTCAGGGACTTCTTGTCTCTTGCTGCTTTAAGGATCTTCTCTTTATCTTTGGAATTTGCAAGCTTCACTATTAGATGTCGAGGTGTTGAACGGTTTTTATTGATTTTAGGGGGGGATCTCTCTATTTCCTGGATCTGAATGCCTGTTTCCCTTCCCAGATTGGGAAAGTTTTCAGCTAGGATTTGTTCAAATACATATTCTGGCCCTCTGTCCCTTTCGGCGCCCTCGGGAACCCCAATTAAACGTAGATTTTTCTTCCTTAGAGTGTCATTTATTTCCCTTAATCTGTCTTCATGGTTCTTTAATTGTTTATCTCTTTTTTCCTCAGTTTCCCTCTTTGCCATTAACTTGTCTTCTATGTCACTCACTCGTTCTTCCACCTCGTTAACCCTCGTCGTTAGGACTTCTAGTTTGGATTGCATCTCATTCAGTTGATTTTTAATTTCTGCCTGATTGGATCTAAATTCTGCAGTCATGAAGTCTCGTGAGTCCTTAATGCTTTTTTCTAGAGCCACCAGTAGCTGTATAATAGTGCTTCTGAATTGGCTTTCTGACATTGAATTGTAATCCAGATTTTGTAGCTCTGTGGGAGAGAGGGCTGTTTCTGATTCTTTCTTTTGAGGTGAGGTTTTCCTTCTAGTCATTTTGCTCAGTGCGGAGTGGCCAAAAACAAGTTGTATTGGGAGAATGAGAGAAAGAGAGAGAAGGAAAGAAAAGAGAAAAAGAAAAAAGAAAAAGAAAAGAAAAAGGAAAGAAGAGAAGAAAAAGGGAAAGAAAAAGAAAGAAAGGTGAAAAAAAAAGGGGGTGGGGGAAGCAATCAGAAATCAAAAAGAAAAGAAAAAAGAAAAGAAAAAAAAAACACGGGGGAGTATTTCTGTAGAGTTTAAGTCCCTTGACTTCCCCTGGAACTGGTCCGTCCAGCTGGTCTTCTGGGGGAGGGGCCTGTTGCGCTGATTTTCAGGTGTTAGCACTTGGGGGAGCTGCTCTGCCCCTGCCTGCTGCAGGGCTCAGAGGGGGTTGTTTACCCCGTGAGGTCTCAGGAGGAACAGTTGCAGTTGCTATGGCAACTCTGGAAGCCTGGATTCAGCCTCCGCAGGAACTCGGGGCTCTCGGCTCTCCGTCCGCAGGGCCTGGAGGCTCCGGGGCGGGGCCGTTGATCTGCTCAGCTCGGGGCAGGAGCGTCCTTGCTGTCCTGGGCCCTCCCGGCCTCTGCCTGTCCCGGGGGGAGGCCGGATCCTGGGCTGTGTCCCGGCGCCCTGTGCTCCCGGGCCTGCGTTGTTGGATTTGCGCTCCCGCCCCGCAGCTCCCTCCCTGGAGCCGCTCCCGAGCCCCTCCGAACTGCTCCGGTGCGTGCTGCAGCCCTTAGGGAGCTCGGAGCACTCTCCTGCGCTTGCAGGTGCCTGTTAGTGTCCCCGGGAGCCCGAGGGCATCCCCGCCCTCCTGGGTCCTGCTCCAACTCCCTGCGAGCCCCTTTCCGCCCGCCCGGGAAGGTTGGTGCAGCTCCTGCTCCTCCGGGACGGGGCTCTCCTGTCCTGGGGACACTCGCCCCGGCCTCAGCCCGGCTCCTCGCGGGGCCCCTCCCCCTCGGAGGCCTTTTGTTTCTTTATTTCTTTTCCCCGTCTTCCTACCTTGATAGAAGCGTGAACTCCTCTCACTGTAGCATTCCAGCTGGTCTCTCTTTAAATCTCAGGCCGAATTCGTAGATTTTCAGGATGGTTTGAAGGTTATCTAGGTAATTTGTTGGGGACAGGTGATTTGGGGACCCTACTCCTCCGCCATCTTGCCCCTCCTCC
>NW_026575074.1:0-46049 GCF_905146905.1 Nyctereutes procyonoides | reverse complement strand
AAGATACCTAGGAATCAACCTAACCAAAGAGGTAAAGGATCTATACCCTAAAAACTATAGAACACTTCTGAAAGAAATTGAGGAAGACACAAAGAGATGGAAAAATATTCCATGCTCATGGATTGGCAGAATTAATATTGTGAAAATGTCAATGTTACCCAGGGCAATTTACACGTTTAATGCAATCACTATCAAAATACATGGACTTTCTTCAGAGACTTAGAACAAATTATTTTAAGATTTGTGTGGAATCAGAAAAGACCACGAATAGCCACGGGAATTTTAAAAAAGAAAACCATATCTGGGGCATCACAATGCCAGATTTCACGTTGTACTACAAAGCTGTGGTCATCAAGACAGTGTGGTACTGGCACAAAAACAGACTCATAGATCAATGGAACAGAATAGAGAATCCAGAAGTGGACCCTGAACTCTATGGTCAACTAATATTTGATAAAGGAGGAAAGACTATCCACTGGAAGAAAGACAGTCTCTTCAATAAATGGTGCTGGGAAAATTGGACACCACATGCAGAAGAATGAAACTACACCACTCTCTTGCACCATACACAAAGATAAACTCAAAATGAATGAAAGATCTAAATGTGAGACAAGATTCCATCAAAATCCTAGAGGAGAACACAGGCAACACCTTTTTTGAACTTGGCCACAGTGACTTCTTGCAAGATACATCCACGAAGGCAAAAGAAACAAAAGCAAAAAATGAACTATTGGGACTTCATCAAGATAAGAAGCTTTTCACAGCAAAGGATACAGTCAACAAAACTCAAAGACAACCTACAGAATGGGTGAAGCTATTTGCAAATGACATATCAGATAAAGGGCTAGTTTCCAAGATCTTATAAAGAACTTATTAAACTCAACACCAAAGAAACAAACAATCCAATCATGAAATGGGCAAAAGACATGAACAGAAATCTCACAGAGGAAGACATAGACATGGCCAACACGCACATGAGAAAATGCTCTGCATCACTTGCCATCAGGGAAATACAAATCAAAACCACAATGAGATACCACCTCACACCAGTGAGAATGTGGAAAATTAACAAGGCAGGAAACCACAAATGTTGGAGAGGATGCGGAGAAAAGGGAACCCTCTTACACTGTTGGTGGGAATGTGAACTGGCGCAGCCACTCTGGAAAACTGTGGAGGTTCCTCAAAGAGTTAAAAATAGACCTGCCCTACAACCCAGCAATTGACTGTTGGGGATTTACCTCAAAGATTCAGATGCAATGAAACACCGGGACACCTGCACCCCGATGTTTCTAGCAGCAATGTCCACAATAGCCACAGTGTGGAAGGAGCCTCGGTGTCCATCGAAAGATGAATGGATCAAGAAGATGCGGTTTATGTATACAATGGAATATTCCTCAGCCATTAGAAACGACAAATACCCACCATTTGCTTCAACGTGGAGGGACCTGGAGGGTATTATGCTGAGTGAAGTAAGTCAATCGGAGAAGGACAAACATTATATGTTCTTATTCATTTGGGGAATATAAATAATAGTGAAAGGGAATATAAGGGAAGGGAGAAGAAATGTGTGGGAAATATCAGAAAGGGAGACAGAACATAGAGACTCCTAACTCTGGGAAACGAACTAGGGGTGGTGGAAGGGGAGGGCGGGGGGTGGGGGTGAATGGGTGACGGGCACTGAGGGGGACACTTGACGGGATGAACACTGGGTGTTATTCTCTATGTTGGCAAATTGAACACCAATAAAAAATTAATTTATTAAAAAATGTGTGTTTAAGGTTCTTTCATGTCTTTTTGTGGCTTGATAGCTCACTTCTTTTAATGTTGAATAATATTCTGTTGTCTGGATGGACCATAGTTTATTTATGCATTCACAGACCGGAGGACATCATGGCTTTTCTCAAGTTTGGGCAATTATGAATAAGGCTGCTATAAACATTTGGGTGAGTTTTTTGGGAGGACATAAATGTTCAGCTCCTTTACTGAGTACCAAGGAGTGTGTTTATAGATCTTATGGTAAGATTCTGTCTTTTTGTAAAAACTAATAAATAAAAAAACTGCCAAACTGTCCCCCAAAGTGGCCATACAATTTTGCATTCCAACCAGCACTGAGTAACAGTTCTCTTGTTCTGTGCTTTTGCCAGTAGTTCGTGTGTCATGGTTCTGGATTTTGGCCATCTAATAGGTGCATAGTAGTATCTCATTGTTTTAATTTTCAGTGCCTTAATGATGTATAATGTGGAGCATCTTTTCATGGGCTTATTTGCCAAGGGTGTATACTCTTTGATGAAGTGTCAGGGTCTTTTGCTCATTCCTTAATCAGATTGTTTGTTTTCCCATGATTGAGTTTAAAGACATCTTGGTAGATATTTGAATAGAAATCGTTTCTCTGATGTGTCTTTTGCAAATATTTTCTCTCATCTGTGGCTTGCTGTTCATTTTCCTGACAGTAAATAACATAAAAGAACATGGTCCTTTCCTGTCCCCCACCTCAATCCTTGTCTCAAATAATGCCGACTACTCTGTTAAATCAGAGGCTGATGTTTTGGAATGATGATGGTGATAAAGGGAGTTAGGTCCTCATACATCCTGTCAACTTTTCCGACTTCTCATGACATCAAATTTTGTGCTACCAAACATTCTATTTCACATTATCAATGGGATATTGATTAGAAGAGTTCCCAGAGCATTTTATACTATGGAAGAGAATAGTTTAACAGGAAATAATTTGAACTGCATCCAAGAAGGGGGAAAATGGAAAGAGATGTGTCAAGAAATTTTTTTAAAAAAAGAGGAAAAATCATTTTATTATACAATGATAGAAAACACCAATTGCCTTGCTATCAAATTAAAATTTTTTATCTTCCATTTTTTTTTCTTTTCAGATCTTATGAAATGGTATGGGTGATTGTTTATAGGAGTATGCCTCTCCTACTCACTAAGAACGATGCAATGATGAAAATATCAAGCACTGATCCTATTTTGGTCCATTGCTCATTAACAGCTTATATAGACAACCACAAAATGAGGTTTCCTAATACCTGGTAAGATATCACTTTTATGAAAAACAATTTTTCAAAAGGAAACACCCTTGAATATTGGGAAAACAGCTAAATGTTACCTATAGGAACAAGATAACAGTTTCTACTGCCTACACATTGCAGATCTTGAACAATGAGCTCGGATAAGTTTCAGTATCGTGTTTTGTATTATCTGTTAATTTGCACTGAAGAAAAGCTAAAGTTACAACCAAAGGGAGTGTAATTACTTATAATTCCACACATAAATAATAGAACATTGGGCTCCCTGCATGGAACCTGCTTCTCCCTCTTTTTGTGTCTCTCATGAATAAATAAATAAAATCTTTAAAAAATAAATTAAAAAATAAAATGTGCCCCAAATTACAGAGAATTAAAATAATTCACAGGGCCCTTGGGTGGCTCAGTCAGTTAAGCATCCAACTCTTGATTCCGGTTCGTGTCACAAACTCAGGGTTCTGGGATCGAGCCTCATGTAGGGCTCTGCACTTAATGTGGAGTCCATTTGTCCCTCTCCCTCTGCTCCTCCCCCTGCTCTTTCTCAAATAAATGAATAAGATTTTAAAAAAATGATTCAACAGATGTATTCATCAAACATTAAGCCCTTTCAACATTTTGCTTTTACCCTAAATATATTTGTAGAATAAATTTTCTTAGTTTTTCACTGAACTTTTCATGTATCATAAAGTAATAGATTAGTCAAATAATATCAAACTTATAATGCAAAATATTTAAAATTCACATATTATTTAATAAGTGGTACCAGAAATATAATATGAACTCACTAAATATAGTAATATTTTTATTATAATAAAATATAGTAACATAAAATTTACCATTTTAGCCATTTTTAGAGGTACAGCTCAGTGGCAGTAAGTATCTTCATGTTTTGTATAACCTTCACCACTACCCAATAATACACATACTTATGTAACAGAAGAAGTTTGGTAAGAATTTTGGTGGTATCATGAAATTAGGATCAATAAAATATACTTTATTTCCCTTAGTAAATAACTCACAAATTATATTCATAGTATGGGTCTCTTTGAACATGTTTATTGCTTTTATCATGTTTGTGGGAAAACAACATTAGTCTTAAAATTATGAAAGTTATCACAAGACATAACTCTACCATGTATGAGGAAGTATTTAATCTTGGGCATATCAACTGCAGATCAAGAAAAATGAGTGATTGGAATCTCTCTGTTTATCAACCACTATGCAGTTCAATCTCACACATGTGGCTGAACCTCACTGTTAATATCTTTAACATTCTAATATACTCTTTTATTCAGTATTTACATTTAGATAAAAACCCAAAAGCAAGTTGAGCAATTAGCAAAAACAAAAGTCAAAAATAATTGTGACAAATCTGCTGCTATAATTATGCTCCATGATTTATTTTGTGGTACTTAAATAAACATATAATGTTAAACTCGACTAAATAATGTATTTATACTAAATCCTCTCTGGTGCTAAATTGTATTGTCGAAATGAATGCCCTTACCTCATTTTAGACTTTTTGCCTTTAAATGGAACAAATGTGCAACCCCTAGGAATCATCTAGAGAACAAGCTAATTTAACTAATTTAAATTGGCTCAACTTTGATCAAAATATTAATCAAACTCCCTCAAATACTATAAAATTAAAATACAATTAGATGCCTTTCTAGTTTAATATGTGAATGCCATTGCATATATTTATTTCCATGTTTTGTGAAGGATGATCCTTAAGCTTCTGTGAAATCTGTTGGAGATAATATAAGAGAATGCTGTTTTCTTTTATAAATCCTATTTATTTATTAATCAGTTTTATTCCTTTGATCCCTAGCAGGTGTCACTTCCCTAACCTCTCAAAATAGCTAATAAGTTAAAAATATATATTTACCACACAAATATTTTATTACTCATTTATATATTTTAATTATCTATTTGGTGTTAATTGCAACAGGCAATTTTATATTATGAAAAAATACATATTCTCACAACTATGGGCATATCTACTGAATGTATTTTATTTTTCATAAAGCCATGAGTTAATTTCTAGGTTCACTAAAATGCAACAATAGTGGGATTAGAATTTTAATTTTGGAATCTGCTAAATACATATTATTTATGCAGCGATATATTATAAAAGGAATATTAAAATGTTTCCTTCCTAATTTTAAGAACTTGTATGGAACAATATGATTTTTGAATTTCACAATTAGCAAGTGAGTGGGTTTCTTTTGCTTGTATTTCAAAATTACCAATTACACTTATGGAGGAAATAGTGTATATACCCACTTTATTAATTTTATTGGGTGAGTTATCTGACTTCTTCACAAATTTCTTTGGGGGCAGCCCGGGTGGCTCAGTGGTTTAGCACCACCTTCAGCCCAGGGTCTGGTCCTGGAGTCCTGGGATTGAGTCCCAAGTTGGGCTCCCTGCATGGAGCCTGCTTCTCCCTCTGCCTGTGTCTCTGTCTCTCTCTGTCTCTAAATAAATAAAAAAATCTTTTAAAAAATTTCTTTGGTGGTAGGTACCATAAGCATTTCCATTTCACAGATGAGATTTAGACAGAGAGAAATTAAATAATTGAGCTCAAGTCTCTAAGGCAATGGGCACTGCAGCTTAAATCAAGATGTGACCTGACTGATGATAAAGCCATCAGTGTGGTAAACTGGTGTGAACAGGTAAGAAACCTCTTGTTCTCAATGGGTTTGTAATCTTGTTGAAGAGTTAAAGAATGCACAAGAAACAGCAAAATCCACAAATAGGTTCTATAGCAGGCAACTCAACTCATGACTCTCATTACAACTGTTGGTACCACTGGTTGAAGAGGCCATGGAAGTCCCAGAAATTAGCCTGTCCTTGATAAGTGGCTATGACATGAACCAACAAAAGACATAAAGCATTCTCAACTGGAGGAAAGTATCTAAAAATATGCATAAAGAATCCAAATGAGCATGCATTAGGCCGTGAAGACAGTAACCTGAATAGAAGGGCCTTTATGCATTGAGAATTAGAAGGAAAATGGATGAAATGTCCTATAGATTTGGCAAGTTGATTGCATTTACTTGAGAAAAATGTTGACAGAATAGCAAAGCCAGTTTACAAATTCTTAAAAATTAGATTCAGAATTTAGGGTTAATCAATTCCCCCAGGTTGGCAGTTGATGGAAGAGTGAATAATGCAGAGTGATTCCCAGCTTGTGTTCAAGCTACATTTTCCAACATAAGTGGTTTTGCGATATCATAAAACGTAATATACCAGATGGCTCGTAAGAAGTATGCTCTTTTGCTTTTAGCGATCTGATCCAGTGTCCTGGATGATCTCCAAAAAGAGATCATCACATAAGTTCCGCGTATTCATGTATGACAGAACAGTTTCTCAGATGTCATCACCACCTCTGAATAAAATCCCTTCATATTTATCAAATATTAGAACAGTTATGAGATCACAGCACTGAGGACCAAAAATCTCATACCATGCACACATGGTATGATTAGCCACACTCTTTCCTGGCGAAGGGATGTAGATTCAAGGAAGAGAACTATGGGTGTTAGTCAATAAAGCTTTCATTGGACAAAGAAATAGGATCACGATTAATGAAGCCATAACTGTACAAGTCTTTAGTGTTGTAGTTCCTCTTTAATTCTTCACCAGAAAGGACTCAAGCATTCCTGCTGGTGATTGCTCTGCAATTATTGTTTTGTAGAAATACAAGGAAATCACACTTTAAAATAGAGTCCTGCCTCTTTATAGAGGGAGACTAAAAGCATGGTTGCATCATGCATTAGGATGAATAAAATACAGGTAAGTGGTAGAGACATACTTGTTTTCCACCAGACTGCTAAAAATAGTATTAAACTAGCAAACCCTACCTTTGTGAGAAGGCTGACGTCATACAAGTGCCATCCTTTCTGTGCACCTTCTCCCAAACCCACAAGATGTTTATTTACAGGAAGACTTTAACGGCGAAGGAGTAGGCTCTCCTTTCTTGTTTCTATGACCTCAAAGTCTCTTCAAGTTCCTAATGGGTGACTCGCTCAGCTTTGTTTCTATCTTCTCTCCCAACTTCATTCTCATTCTCTTCCAATTGACCAATAAATGTAGGGTTTCTTGGGGCTTCTTTCTGGATCCTCATCTTACTGTATGTTCTCTGCCTAGGAAATGTTATGCTCAATCCTAACACCACATTTACACCAATGATTCGTATAGCTCTGACCAGTATGTGTACCCAAAAAAAAAAAAAATGCCTCCTGGGTGTTGCTGTTGGCTGCCTTCACTGGAAAGAAGCACAGAATGCTGAAACATGGATCTCCTGAGCTTTCTCCAAAGGTAGCCCCTCTCTGATGCTCTCTACTTAGAAAACAACTTCAATATCCATCCTGTTCCAAAGGACAGAAACCTAGTGTCATCATCAATTTTTCCTTTGATTCCCCTCTGCTATATCCAGGAAATCACTGTGTGCTCTTGCCTTTGTTGCCAGGCAAAGGTGTCCCAAAAGCCCAGAACAGGGTGCAGGGGATCTTATTTGGGAAGAGTGGAGGAGGTAAGGAGACGAGGGAGAAAAGCTTCAAGTAGGTGCACGACTGCGGAGGTTACTGCTGTGCATTACTGGAGCTCCATCCCTGTGAGGAATCTCTGCCACACCGAGGATTAAACCTCTGAATTGTGTCTCCTCCAGGAAAGAAGAGTATTTATCCACCAGACTCTTTTCATCTGTCGTTGGGTGAGGATGGCTCCCGGGGCCTTAACTTCCCAGCTCTTCTTGCCTGGAAGCCAGACCATCCATACTCCAGTAAATGGCAAGAGGACATCCTGAAAGCACAGAGACCTGCTGCCATCAGCATGTTTGGAACTAGTTACTGTGGCATCCGAGGTAGGCTGAATGGATTCAGGCAAGGCATGGGAAGCACCCGGTGTTGCCATCAATTTTATGGTGAATTTCTCTCCATTGCCATGTCTCCAACCCTCATCCAAGCTTCCATTCCCTCTTACTCGGGCACTCAGGTCCCTCAGCTATCTTCCACGTACATTGAAACCAGATGTGTCTCAAAATACATCTGTGGTTATGCCATGCCCACCAACTTAAAACACTTTTGTGGCCTTTCCCTTGTTCCTAGAACAAAGAGCCAGGATCACATGGTTAACAGGTAATAGAAGGTTCTGCAGAGGTTGGTTTCAGCCACTCCAATTTCATTTTGCTACACTATTCTGCATGATTTTTGTTCTAGTCACAATTGTTCTTACAATGTTCTAAAACTATATATCATTTCACTCAAGACTCTTGAATATAATATAGGATCTTTTCTCATGTCCTTCTCTGTCAATTTTTCTTTCACACTGCATATCCTGCTATTCATTTAATTATTTCCTCTTTAAGATTTGAAATGCAGCGTATCAAAATATTTTCAGTGCTCCTAAGTTTCTGAAAGACACTAAAGTAGCATTTAAAAAGAGTGCTATAAAATAGTCTCGTGACCGGGCACAATCTATTGTCCTTTCTTGGGGGTTCTTCTCTTAGTTCCATCATTTCATACTGGTGCATTGTCTTCATTGTGCAATCAGACATTGTAATCACACAATTACGTGTGTGAGTATTGTATTGATTAGATGTGTTTTATTATTGCTTCTACTATTAGGTAACTGAATAAACTTGGTTACATTATTTGCCTCTCTAATCTTCAGGGGGTGTCTGAGAATTAAAAACAATATGTATACTCCTTAGGATTGTTGTGAAGATTCAATTAGTTAATGGTATGGAAATTGCTTAGCAGTGTCTGACATATAGACAGATGTCAATACAAGCTGTCATCCTCCTCCTCATCATCAGTTGAGTATCCCATACATCTCTCTCCTACTGCAAGCAATAGTTCCTGCACCCTTTCTTCACCTAGTATTTCCAGCTACCGAGTAGAAAGAAATGTTTAAAATTCCTCCTCACGCAGCAAAAACTTAAAAGGGTAAAACAAATTATGGATATGGAAGTAAACTTCAAAAATATTATTATTTAATAAATGCAAAATGAAAATCATCGATGATCACACAAGGGAATCACTTGATGTAAAAGCATTGTTGCAAGTAAAACAAAAGCTACACAATAGATTTAACTGTGCACTAACAAGCACATTAGTACCTCTTCTATCTCAATTATTCAAACAGAAATTGCATAGAAAAATATGATTCTAATTAAGACTTGAAAGCAAACTGAAAATTGACACCGTGTCAAAACGCACCTTGTACTGGACTGAGCTTAAAGTTATTTATCCAATTAAGGAAATAATCACTGATGTATTGCAAAGAATGGTATTTACGTCTTCATTTTTTGTTTTACTTGATTTTTCTTCTTACAAAATACATGAACCTAGTACTAATTCTTTTTTTTTTTCCTGAAGTATGTCAAGCCTCTATTAAACTCAAATAAGCCTAACTTCAGCGAGGATCACAGAGGAATTTTGGGTTTTTATCCCATTTTAACATGTCAAATGCATTTCCTTCAGCAACATTGTATTAGCATAACCATGTCTGCTCCTTTTGTTGTCTATGGTATTTAGTTGTGTTTCGGTCTCCGATATGGAGCATGCAAACTATAATAATTTGGAAGGCAATAAATTGATTCAAATTACATAGGAAATAAAACTGAGCTTAGATCTCTCAAATATTTTCTCTTTCCCTTTACTATCTGCCACATTGCTACTGTGTTTTCTAAAGGGTTTTGTCCTCTCATGACAGTTCTGAATTACAACCTATCCTTGTTTCCTCATTTCTGTTTGTTTATACCATCTTTTGGAAAAAATATGTTTTTCATTTTTACGAACATTGAATAAGCACTTATTTAACAACAGATTTGTGCTTTTGAAGAAAAATTTATTAATATGGCATTAAATTCAGAACATTTTTCATTCCAAACAAGAAGAAAACTTTCTATCAGACTATTGTTTCCCAAACATGTTATCAACTTAGACTCCCCTCAAATATTTTCTTCCTTATTTTTCAGTAATAACTTTTTATTAATAAAAGTAAAGATTATCAAATGATTTGTTAATAAAAGTAAAGATTGGGGCAGCTGGGTGGCTCAGTCAGTTAAGCATCTGCCTTCACTTAGGGTCATGATCCTGGCATCAAGTCCCCCCATGGGCTCCCTGCTGAGAGAGGAGTCTGCTTCTCGCTCTGCCCCTCCCCCTGCTCATGCATGCTCTCTCTCAAATAAGTAAAATCTTAGAAAAAAAGAGGAAGGATTATCAAGTGATTTGATAAGACATGTTAAATTATATCTTTATGGAAGTATGTATAATCATGTGAACAGAATAACTTTTTCATGAAAATGAAAATCAATCTACTTGTGATGCTGTTACATTACTCTGAACAACTTTAAAATAATGTGTTTTTTTTTTAAAGGTTTTATTTATTTGAGAAAGAGAGAGAATGAACATAAACAGGGGGAGGAGCAGAGGGACTCCAGCAGGAACACAGAGCTCAATCTCAGGACCCTGAGGCCAGGACCCAAGCTGAAGGCAGACGCTGAACCAGCTGAGCCACCCAGGCACTCCTAATAACATGGTTTTTAAAACTGAGGTGTGTGTGCCTCTAGTTGAAACTACACATTTAAAATACAAGGATATTGCTCCTTTGCAGAGTAAATTATTAATTTAAGGTTTTTATACTAAGCAGATTATATAGTTGTCTCAATAATTGCAACATATGGAGATTGTTCTAAGTTTTTTTTCAGATTTTTTTATTTTATGCTTGTGTTTCTAAATTAAACCCTGGTTCTATAAGCTATATTTCTAGAAGTGTCTAATTTGTAATTTTGTATTTGAGCAGGTTCTTCAGGAGTTCCCCGTGAAGAAGAACATCATTTCTTATGCAGGTGAACTGCATAACCTGTTCTTAGACTATCAAATCCAAGCCCTTACATCATGATGCATTTATGATAAGGCCCCAATTTGTAGAATGGTCTCCCACTGTGTTTCCAAACAATATTCTTTTGAAGTATTTAATTCTCATATGGCACTTACGGTTTTAACATGCATTTAATTCCTAGATAATTGTCATCAATATTTATATGGTTGAACTCTTATCCTATTATGTGTTGTATAATTGCTACCATTAGATCATTTCCCAAAGGTTTACTTTTCAGGTTCATATAGTGTTTCAATGTCATATTATTTTGCAAATCAGAATTTTTATTACGTGATTTTTCAACTCTAGGCTTTAACCCAAGCTGAGTAATGAGGACTCATTTAAAGGCTTTATAAAAATTTCACCTTTACATTTTTAAGACATTTAATTATATTGTTGCCAATATCTTATTTCATTAATATTTATGTATGATGTTTATTTTGCTACCTTTTCATTTTTGTACTTTATACTATACCTTTACGTATGATATACATTATATCCCTATCTTTATATCTTTGTTCTTCCCATCTTAAAATAATCATAGCTACAGCTACTAAATTATTCTTAATACAGCCAAATATTTTTAAATCACAATTACTTCATTATAAGCAAATGATTTGCTTTCCAGTATTGCTGCATAATTATATTTAAAAGCCTATGTTTTTTATTAAAGTTTAATTTTCTAACCATTTTTTTTTGCAGTGAATTACTCAAGTATGATCTTAATTTTATATGGCCAGGAAAAAAAAATCATTAATGATGATAACATTTGCCATTAATGTACCACTCATTATTCTATTATCTATTTTAAACCATTTGCTCATGAAAATATGAGTTCATAGAATCAAGAGGGACAGGTTCTAATTTCTTTACAAAATATCTTATAACGTATATATTGTTTATTTCTACTAGGGTATATTACCCCTTTGAATTACTATATGCCTTTTGGGGAGTTAGCCTCTTGGACTCAGGACAATATTAAGTACGCCACAGGAATTAATATTGTACAATGTGCAGTGTCAAGTGCATGCTTCAGAAATGATGGGTATATATGAAGAACAATTTGAATCATCCTTTACTTTTCAAAGTAAGAAGAAAATAAGACATATTTATGCCATGTGACAATGTGTTGCATGTTAGGACCATAAAAGAAAGCATAAATAATTAAAAATATCATAAATATGTAATTACTGAATCACAGCGATAAATGGTACAGTGTATAAATGAAGCATAACGTCTCCTTAAGGAACTTGAACTTTATTAAGGAGTACTTATAATTTATTTTAAAGTTCAAGTTTGGGATCCCTAGGTGGCTCAGCGGTTAAGCGCCTGCCTTAGGCTCAGGGTGTGATCCTGGAGTCCTGGGATCAAATCCCACATCAGGCTCCCTGCATGGAGCCTGCTTCTCCCTCTGCCTGTGTCTCTGCCTCTCTCTCTCTCATGAATAAATAAAATCTTTAAAAAACTAAAGCCCAAATTTTGGAGTACAATAATACGTTTTACTATTCATAATTCCCCTTTATATACATTATTCAGAAATAGTGATTCACAAATCTAAAAAGTCTATGTGAAAATTATATCCTCATGTCTATTCAATTATCAGTGGAGAATAACAACATTTTCTTACTTTAACATCTGTATTAAATACATAAACACACACACTTGTATAATTGTAAATTATATGTACTTTTTTTTTAATGGACATAGATAATGCTTCTCTTGCACTGAAACTGGTTCCCCTTGGTGATCTGTTTTTAATATCCCGTGGAAGCCTGTTTATTTACCCAAAATTGAAGAAATGGAAAATGAAAAGGGATTCTTAATAGTTGAGTACATTTTTGAAACATTGGCATTTCTGATTCCTAGTTAACTCTTTCACAAACAAAAAGCCCTAAAGCAAGTAGGTTTAAAGCAGATTAGTGTATATATTACTAGATCAGTCTTATCCTCAACATATTGGGAAGTTTTATTTTATATATTTCTGTATCATATATATCTAAGCCAGAAAATTATTCTTACATTTTCATTATTTATCATTTATATGACCAATACAGAAAGAATTAATTGAAGTTGGAGTATTCAATGGTATAAATTGATCTGGTATAAATTAGTATAAGTATTTGGTATAAGTTAGTATAATGATTTGGTATTAGTATTCATGTTATAAATTGATTTGAATTTGTTATTATCTGCTCATAAGTACAATAAAGTTTTTTTTATAATCCTATCTAGATCTCACAGTATGATGTATAAAATAGGTTAAAGTTGTAAGCACTTATCAGCCATAAGATCTTGAAATCTGTAAGTAGTACTGAAATATGTCTAACCATAATATAGACCTTGCACATATAAGTTATAAAGATCTTGAGGTAACTCCATTGATTTAACACATTGAGAGGTAAGCACTCACAGTTTTGTCATTCTTGTATCTAGTGACTGTTAATCCCATGAAAACAGGAAATAACCAGTAAAGGTCAATTTTCTGTGTTAACTTGTTGGTCTGTTCTGTCCTATTATTCAATCAAACACTGTTCTAGGCATTGCTGTGAAGATACTTTGTAGATGTGATTCAAGCCCATAAGGAGCTGACTTTAAGAGATTATCCCACATAATCTGGGTGGGCCCGTTGCAATCAGTTTAAAGTCAAGAGCAGAACTAAAATTTCCTTGCAGGGAAAGAAATGCCCATGGGCTTTAGCTTCGGCTCTTGCCTGAGAGTTTCAGCCTGCCCTTCCTGTTGGCTTGTCCTATAAATTTCATACTTGCTTAGGCAGCCTCCACAGTTTTATGAGCCAATTCCTTGCAGTAAATCTCTTAATATATATACTTTACTGTTTTTTGTTTTTTGTTTTTTTTTCGTCTGCAGAACTCTGATACATACCCTTTCTGTTTTGCAAACTTACATTGCCAAAGGAAACTCTCATGGATATAAAATCATTAAGTAGATATTTGTATTTGTTTTAACACTGTCAAAGGCATGATAATTAAGCTAAACAAAATGTATAGCAAGGAAACACATTCATCATGGAACAACTGAAAATTAGCAGTTCCAACAATTCATTTTTGATTTTATGAAATAAAGGTTAATTTTAACCTATTTGTAGATTTTCATAAGTGTTAAAATAGTGCTTAATACATGTCCCATGTATATGATTATTGCTGAATTGATTTTGAATTATGCATATTCATATCTTGCACACATTTTTCAGTTTTAGTTATGCAAATACATGATGTACATGCATGATATTATGCAAAACAAAACAACAAAAACTAAGAGGAATAAGAGGAGCTTTTGAGATAGCATGTACTCTCTTATGAGGGCAAGTTTTCAATGGCATTTAGGTCATATCACCAGGGATTCAATCATTTCTGACAATCCCTTCAACAGCAAGGATTATGGGCCGACATCTCATTATTGAAGTACTGAAACATGAATAATTTGTTCTACATTGATGGTCAGGAGATACTGAAAGCCATACAGTTATGAGGTCATATCTCTAAAGAATAAGTTTTAAAAAGATTACAAAAGAATCATGATGAGAAAGAAATATTAATGGAAGCTATATAATTTTATACATATCTTATAATTTTACATATATGCTTATTTTTTAATTAAAAGCAAGGTTATCAGATATTAATCTTGCTTTAACAATAAAATTATGTTTTTTAATTTATATTTGCCTAACTCATATAAGAATTTAAAAGTCAGAAAAATAAAAATGAGGGAAAACACAGAATAAAATGTAATGCTTATTTTAAAACTGAGGATAATTGTATAATCTCTCACGGGACTGAAAATACACATTCTTCTTCTCTGATTTTTGCCTATATAATATAGAATGAAGATAAAGATCCAAAGCAATTACATGTTTAATGAAGATAGTAAATTTGAACTCAGTATCAGAAGAAGCATGGCACATGAAAGTATAAATATTATGCTTATTTTATGTATAATATTTATAAAGAAAATATTGCTTTCCAAGAATATATGACACTATTCATATTTAAAACAGAAAAAGATACATGATAATTTTTATGATGATTTTAGAGCAGTTCCTAGACTGAACCAGTCTTTCAGTTTAAGAGGTTACTGATAGATCCTATAAATACCTCTGTCCATGTTCTTAATGACCCAGACTAGAGATGGAGAGGGTAGGTGTTGTGGACTGAGCATTTACATTCCTCCCAAATTCATATATTGAAGCTTTGCTCCTCAATGTGATGGTATTGGGAAATGTGGCCGTTGGAAGATAATTAGGTTTAGAGGTGGTCATGAGTTAGGTCCTCAAGATGAGATTAATACCCTTATAAACAGAGACCAGAGAACTTGCTCCTTCTTTTTCTGCCATGTAAGCACACAGCAAAGAGTGAGCCACCTGTGATCATGGCATCACCAGACACCAGGTTTGCCACCATCTTGACCGTAGTCCTCTCAGCCTCCAGAACTGTGAGAAATAAATATTTATTGTTTAAGCCACCAGTATATAATATTCTGTTACAGCCATTCAAACTAACAATGGATGTTGTAAATGTTTAAGCAAGTCTAAGCTAATCAGTGTTGCAGGGAAAATTAGCCAGCACCACAGGACTGATTTTGTTATCTCGTTCAAACTATAGCACTGCCATCAGTGTTGAAAAATCTCATTTATCCAGGACTTAAGGACAAATATTCTCCATCTCATTAAATAAATTAAATTTTGAGTTATTAAAAATGTATTTGATTATTAAAAGCACTGGAAAATTACTGATTACTGCTTTATCTTTTAACAAAGAATAAAATAATGAAACATGGAAGAAAGACACAGTCCATGTAAAACTCCTGGGATCGTTTGTCCATCATTCATAGATCTGTTGTAGAGAGTTAAGGGCAAAAACTATAGTTGACCCTTGAACAACACTGATTTAAATTGCATGGGTCCATTCATCTGCATATTTTTTCAATCAATATAGTACGGTACCCTAAATACATTTTTGTTTTGATTTTCTAAGTATTATATATTTAAGTAATGTCTACACCCAAGATGGGACTCGAACTCATGACCCTGAGATCAAGTCACATGCTCTTCTGACTGAGTCAGCCAGGTTTCTTAATAACATTTTCCTTTCTCTAACTTGCTTTATCATAAGAATATACAATACATAGAACATACAAAATATGTGTGAATTGAATATGTTATTGTAAGGTTTCCAGTCAACTATAGGCTATTAGCAGTTAAGTTTTAGGGGAATTAAAAGTTCTACTTAGATTTTCAACAGGGTGGAGGGTGTTACTGTTTCTAACCTCTATGCTCTTCAAGGATCAACTGTGTATTTAGTTGGTTTCCTCACTATCATGATAGATGTCACCTTGAAATAAAAATAGATCTTAAAATGGGCCACGTATATTTTCTGACTGATGAAACAAATACAGAAACATTGCATGTTTCTCTTAATTCCATTCATAATTTATATGACATGTAGAAATATTCTCTTAATGTAGCAACTGAGTGTCAAGAAAATAGGGCTGATAGAACTAAAAATGAGATTTGTTGGCATAGGATTGAATACATATGTATAATGTATATGTGTGTCTATCGTGCATATATCTAATAACATTTTAATTTCAAAAAGTATTAATGAATCTTCCTACTTTCCTTTTCTCCAAATATTTTTAGGCTTTGCTTTCAATATATGCAACTTCATATTTTATTTTGATAGTTTACCTGAAATTAAATGATTTCTTCAAATGTCACAGTGAAGTCATAAGGTTATGGAGTTGATTATTTTAAAGTACATTTATTCACTTTTTGCAGAAATCAAAAGAAACTTACTCTCTACCTTGCCAAAAATAAAGTTGATTTATTGATTTACCTACTCTTATTTCTTCTCTTTTGCTGATATTAAATCACAAATAAGAGCGATATTTATGTTCATACAGACATATATGTAGGGATACAATATTCTGGGTGCAGTTTGAAATAAATATATATTTGAATACTGATATAAAGGAAACAGTGTTGTCTTGATTTTCAATAAATCAGGAGTTAATATTTTATAACAATTACACACATTTT
Source organism: Nyctereutes procyonoides (assembly GCF_905146905.1). Lineage (NCBI taxonomy): Eukaryota > Metazoa > Chordata > Mammalia > Carnivora > Canidae > Nyctereutes > Nyctereutes procyonoides. Next base: position 29,069 of record NW_026575074.1, on the reverse strand, counting down.
AATTTATATCCAATATCTCATGATTGCTATAAGATAATCAGTTAAAGTGATTTAAAATGCAAGGACACTGATTAAATTACATTCAAAGAAATCAACAGAAAAAAAACTGTATTCTAATTTGAACAAAAGTATAAAAGCATCTGAAAAGAAAGGGAAACTTTTCTATGAAGAACTAAAGCCATCATCGAGTTAAAGAGCATGTACTATAACCTACCTCAGACCTTCAGGAAACAGACTGATTACCTGCAGCACAATTTAATTACAAAGGCAGAAAGACATTTCTGTACACGTAAGTAACTTGTCTCCCTTCCCCAGAATTTCTCTAGTGCATAGTCAGAGCTGGTGACCTAAATAAAACAACAATAATGTGACAGGAAGGATGGCTTCATTGACATTTTCTTTATGGATGTAGTAATTGTAAAGTGGCTGCCTAATGTTAATGAATTGGTAATCTGATATGTAAAAACAAAAACAAAAAAACCCAACAACAAAATAAACAACACCAACAGCAAAAACCCAACCCTGTTGCAGTGTGTTTAATGATGACAATTCCACATTCATTGTCATTCAGCTTCTCTGCAAAAGTTCACTGTAAGGGACAGTAAGTTTTTTCTTAGATGATAAGATGAATCAGAAGAGGAACAAGGTGTCCTAATGCCTCCAATGAACTCTGAGTCCAGGAAGACAGAGATCCTGAAAGATCTAATGACTGAAGGAACTGGCTGATCAAAACATTTGGAGGTAGAAAGTTTAAGTGGCATCTGAGGGCAGAACTGGACTGATACAAATAATCCGGTGAACCATTACAGGACATTTTTCTCATGGGGGGATACTTTCTAAAGTCCAGTTTGGTCAGCCCCATGCCATAGGGGAATTTTGAGGCTTGTGGACCTAATATCACATTGTGAGAGACATGGTTTTAAGAGCTCTGTTTTCTTCCTCCATTCCATTTTCCTCAAGGAGTGGTGACACTACTTGGAAGTTTAAATTCCTTTTTAAGAATTTATCCAATTTTAGATCCAGAGCTGTACCATGATTAAAACTACAGATGCTAAATCCATATCGACAAAACAATTACATTTCCTTGCTTTTCTCCTTGATGTTATAAATATTCCTTATCCTTTGAACTGAGGGATCTCATCTACTGTTAACATATCTTACTTTCACCTTCATAACCCCCCCGTGTCTTGCAGTCCCACATCCTCCTAAATCTTCCCTCTTATAAGACACCAGCAAATTCCCAGTCACCACATATGATGGCTTCCCTTAATCCACATTCATTTTGACACTCTCTGGAAATGTTCACTTTTCAAATGAATTGTCCAAGGCAATTCTAATGTTTTATGAGATGTTTAGTTAAAGAAAAAAATCTATGGGGTCAAAGTGGAGTGGATTAGAATGAACAAAATTATTTCTTTCTCTTGAGATTTCTCAGAATCTTTCATATTAGAAATGCAGCCTGCCAACTTTCAAGAGGAAAAACAGAGCATCTGCATTCTTTACATTAGTTTCACCTGGCAACCTGACTTGACAATTCCTAGAACTGATGTTTTGCATCAAATGGTTTAGAAATAATGCTTGAAGTTATCATGATTGTCTAAACACTTTTAAAAAACTTTCTGCGACATCCCCCCTCCCTTGCTCCTTTTCATTCTCTTTTTTTCCCCTTTCCTTCTCTGAAGCAATTTTTAGAAAATAAGTCCACTAAACAATATGTATATAATTGTATCTCGGGGCTTACAACATATAGAAATATAATGTATTCAATAATCACAGTACATAGGTAGCAGACAGGAACCGAGCTGCATGGGAATAAGGAAATAAGGCCAGATAATGTGAATCTATATGAAAAAATGAAGAGAATAAAAAATGGTAAATAAGGTTACTATAAAAAATACAAATACTTGTTCCTTTTTTACCTTCTTTAAATGACATAAGATATTACAAAGCAATAACCATAACAATGTTTTATTTGATTTGTAACATATGTAGGCTTAATATTTATAACAATAATGCCACAAGAAAGAGAAGGGTAGAATGGATATATATAGGAAAAAGAGGTCTTTTCTTTACCAGTCTTTACTGGTACTGAGTTATCACTGATATCAGGTTGACATTTCTGGAAAAGATGTAGAGTATCAGGAACACTTACTCATTGCTGATGGGAATGCAAAATGGTATGGTCACTTTTAGAAGACAGTTTGATAGGGCACCTTGGTGCTTCAGCTGGTTAAGTGTCTGCCTTTAGCTCAGGTCATGATCTCAGGGTCCTGGGATCGAGCCCCACATCGGGCTCCCTGCTCAGCAGGGTGTCTGCTTCTCTCTCTCCCTCTGCCTCTCCCCACGCTTGTGTGTGCACACTCACTCTCTCTCAAATAAATAAATAAAATATTTTTTTTAAGACAGTTTGGCATTTCTTACAAAACTAACCATAGTCTTGCCATATGATACAGTAATTGTGCTCCTTGGTATTTACTCAAAGGAGTTGAGAACCTATGTCCACAGAAAGCCCTCATGCAGAAGTTTATAGCAGTTATATTCATAATTTCCAAAGCTTGGAAGCAACCAAGATGTCCTCCAGTTAGTGAGTGGTTAAATAAACTGTGCTACATCCACCCAATGGAGTATTACTAAGCACTAAAAGGAAAGAGGCAAACAAGTCATGAAAAGACAGAGGAAACTTAAGCGCAGATCATCAAGGGGAAGTAGACAATCAGAAAGGCTACATACTGTGTGATTCAAACTATATGACATGCTGGAAAAGCCAAAACTATGGAGATGGAAAAAGGATCAGTTTTTTCAGGGATTGGGGTAGGGGGGAAAGATGGATAAGCAGAATAAAGGATTTTGAAGGAAGTGAAAATACTGTGTATGATATAAAGATGGATATATGCCATTATACATAGATCATAGAGCACAAAGAGTAAACCTTAAGGTAAACTGGACTTTGTGATTATGATGTGCCAGTGGAAGTTCATCAGCCATAATAAACTCACCACCCTTGTGGGAGAAATTGTTAATGAGGAGGCTGTGCATGTGTTGGGATGGGGGATATATGGGAAATCTCTTCCTTGATGTTTTGTTGTAAATCTAAAACTGCTCCACAGAAAAATCTTTATATATACATATTAAAATAATGGGTCAAGGACTTAAAAAGCTATTTCTCCCAAGAGAATATACTAATGACTTATGAAAAGATGCTTGATATCACTAATCATTAGAGAAATGCAAATCAAAACCACAATGAGATTCTACTTTGTACACACTCGGATGACTGTTATTTGAAAAAAAGCAATACAGAGATTACAAGTGTTAGCAAGGATGTGGAGAAATTGGAACACTTGTGCATTGCTGGTGGGAGTATCAAACGGTTCCGCTTCTGTGGAAAACATATGGCCTTGCCTCAAAAAATTAAAATTACCATATGATCCAGAAATTTCAGTCGTAGGTATATACCTCACAGAAATGAAAACAGGGACTCATAAATTAGTTGTACAAAATGGTCCTGGAAGCATTATTCACACTAGCTCAAGGTGGAAACAACCCAAATGCCCAACGTCAGATGAAGAGATAAGCCAAATGCAGTATGTACATACAATGGAATATTATTCAGTTTTAAAAAGAAATGAAATTTTGATACATGCTATAACATGGATGAATCTTGAGAACATTATGTCAAGTGAAATAAGCCAGACAAAAAAAAGAAACCTATTGTATAATCCACTTATATAAGGTCCTTAAAATAATCAAACTATATGGAGACAGAAAATAGAGTAGTAGTTATCAGAGTAATCCAAGGAGAGAGAATGAGGAGTTAATTTTTAAAGTATAACTCCTTAAATGAAGAAAACAAAAAGCACATGCATTTAACAACCATATAAAAATCTCTGATTTTAATTGTCGGATTATGTCAGAGGCCACATTCTGTAAATAACCAAGTCTCCCCTTTGTGACAGCCTAGCTATAAGATTTTTTTAGATATTTAAGAAATGTTCACTTTTGATTTATTGAAATATTGTATATGTTAGACTTTGAATTCTATCACTGATCCGTTTTACCTGTTTTGCATTGATGATCGGGAAGTAATCTTGGATGTACCACAGATTTAGGACATTTTTGGCATGTGCTACACCTGGTCCTTTGCACTAAAATTTCTTTTGTTTTCATCGTACTGTTTAACTTGTTTTATAAGGTGTTTTGAAAAATACTTTTAAATGTATATTTCATAAAAAAGCATACACATTTCTTTGGCCTGCCCTCCACCCTCTTGCTCAATATATTTCAGAAAAGAATATGGAATAAATTTGTAATATTCTCCCATTTATCTTTACACTCTCTCATTGCCTTGCACAGAGGGCATAGAAAACACTTAAATATATATTGCATTATTTGTGAGGATTCAATAAAGAGGCACATTGGTCTAAGAAACATATTAAAACCAAGGAACTGTATTTTCTAAACATCAATGTTTGCTCTAACACATAGTGTTATGAAAATAATGGCAGTTGGCCTTTTGACTACTAATTGTTAGTCCCAAACGCTTCAAAGTGCCATATTTCTAAAGGAAAAAAAGAAGTCTATTAGATAGGTTAATATTATTTTAATTATTATCACTACAACATCTGCAATAATGATTCAAATATTTTAATGATTCATTTAAATTATTAATTATGAATATATAAATAAGTCATTTAATAATTAACAATTCAAATACTTAAAGTTGATTGAAATTTTATTACACAAAATCAAACCAGAACAAAACCTAATAAGGTGTCATCTATGGCTTCCTCACTTAAAATTTTAAAAATATATAAGGAATATAAACCTTATTCACTTTTCCAGAAATTTGTATAAGGTTTTCTTAATGCCAAGAAAGCTAATGAAATTTTGGAAAGAAAGATTAAAGAAATAATATGACCAACCAAAATTGCCATTGAATTATATGTATGTCCCATAAATCTGATGATCTTAAGGATACATTCCTCTTAAAGTCAATTATTTAATAAGATCTAAATAAATTATTAATATGCATCTCAAATATATTTCTATTTTATTATACATTTAAAATGTTTTATGTTAGCATAAAGTTGCAGGGAAAAATATTGAAAATGCTCTATAGAAAATGCTCTATAGAATGCAATATTTCAAGGCTCAGTAACTAAAGTAAAATGTGAGTGGTTTTTAGCATCTCTCCCAAAACAATTTAATCCTTTTCCAGCACAGGAAGTGCCTTTAGTAGGGATTTTTCTAGAAAAATGTATTCTTATTTTATTCCTTTTGAAAAGTTTAATTCTACTTTCTGCCTAACTATATTTTATCAAGTCTCACACATATCTCAATTAGTGAAACTGTGAAAAAGTCAAAAAATGTGTATCTTATAATTAGAATCCCTGGAATCTTTCATTTTAAAATAATCATACAATAGTAATAATCATCAATATAATTATATGATAATATCATATTAGTGATTTAGGTGTTAATCATAAAGCTTTCAAAATGCAATATACAATTGATATAAATTCATTATTCTATGATCAAATCCTAAAATCTACTCCTAATCATAAATCCTAATTTGAATCCTTAATTAAGCAGTGGAGAAAGAGCTTAAATTGGACAGTGGGCTGATTTTATAATTTTTAATTTTTTACTTGTTAAAAGTTAAACCAACTACTATCAGACATTTTAAATTACTTTGTATTGTTAAAACCAGCTAAATTAAAATTTAAAGAGGAAAAATAGAACTATAGTAGAGATGAACACATAGTTACTATAATGGAATAAAACAAAACAGTTTAGGCTCTTTAGGAGGAGAATAAGCTACTGGAAAGTTACCAAAATACCCATCAATGTTATCTCTCTTTTATGGTCAATTGAAATAAATTCCAAGGTGAATGACAAAGAGCTCCTCGATTGAGCAGCTTGGATTATATTAACAGGAACTGTTGCTATTGCTCTTATTATATATGATCATATAAATGACACATAAGGTGGCTAGGTGGCAGGGTGAAAAATTTTTGAGCTTTGAAGCAAAATGTTACTGGCTTGAAGATCTAGCACTGTACATCAGTTGGACAGTTTTTGAGACATCATTTAAGCTCTCTGTGTCTTAGATTTCATTATGCATGGGGAAGAGGGATCATCTCTTCTTTGGAAGGCTTTTGCAAGATGGGGAATAATTTAATACTCCTGGGAATCTGGCAGATTAGCATTTGGAAGTCAACACTTGACAGAACAAATTGTACCATGGCGCATGGTTGGCTTGGGAGGAATCAAGAAAACTTTTGTGCAGGAATTTGTTTTTAGAAGGGACTTGAATGATAATTTTTCTTAGAGAAACAGCTGCATCAATCTTGTGTGAAGAGCATGAGAAAAGGCAATGATGTGCTATAAGCAAGGTGGTTGGAGTGTTGGTATGAGTACGGAATATGGAAAATGCTTGTAAATTGGATGTGAGACAGTGGATCTGGCCCCTTCTCACTCTCTCCTCTTGCCTCCACCCATCCCTCCTGGAGCACTGCAATCGCAGCTTACCCATTCTTGTTTCTACCCTTAGGTTCCTTCCAACTATTTTCAACATAGAAGTTAGAGCAATCCTGTTAAATTTAAATCAGAAGCCAAATTTTAAAAGGCAAATACTGCATGATCTTATTTATGTGTGAAATCTAAAAAGTGTCAAACTTATACTAGCAGAATAGAATGTTGGTCGGCAGGGGTAGGGGGTGGAGAGATGTTGGTCACAAAGGATAACAAACTTTCAACTATGCAGGGTGAATAAGTTCTGGAGATCATGTCCAGCATGGTAACTGTGGTTAATGATACTGTATTGTATACTTAAAATTGTCTAAGAGTTCATCTTAAGGATTCTCACCACATACACACACTGTAACTATGTGAGGCAGTGAATGTGTTAACTTGATTGTGGCAATCATTTCACAATTTATATGTATATCAAAATGTCATGGGTACATCTTAACATTTATACAATTTTTATTTGTGAATTATATTTCAATAAAGCTCAAAAAAAATCTAAATTATATCAGGCCACTTTCCTGCTCAAACTCCCCTAGAAGCTTCTTATAGGATTCAGAGTAAATGACAAATTCCTTACAATGAACTCTAAGGTTTCATAAAATGTGATTCCCTATTATCTATTTGACTTTATTCCCATTCCCTATTCTCCTCCAGCCACCCACACCCCCTGTTTTTCTCGAACTTACTAAGCATAATTCTTTTACAGGGTCTCTACTCTTGTCCTTTGACTACTTAGAATTCTCTCCTCCCCATAGACATGTGACTCATTCACTCACTTCCTTTTGTCTGTAACTTAAACAACAGTGAGGTCTTTTCTGGGCAATCCAGATAGATGCCCTTCTTCAACACTTACTTTCTCCAAATTTATTTTGTCTTTGGTACTTATCTCAGTCTGTAATACTCCTATTTCTCTGTTATTTTCCCCATGTATTGCTTTTCTCTGCCATAGAATAGAAATATCTGGCATATCATATCACTCCACAAATAAATATTTGTCAAGTGGCCAAATGAATGAACCATCAGGAAGATAAGACATAAAAAAAAGCAAAATTTTCTCTGCAAAGGCAAATGGTCACATGGATGAATTTGCAACCCCACAGAAATAAATTCATTCCTTCAGTTTATTAAAAAACTTTTATTATATATCAACAAGATGTCTGACTCTTAATGCTAGACTCTAGAAATTCAAAGTCTATCTCCTTTCCTCAGTTTATAAGTACAGAGAAATGTATTGATTTAGCTGAACTACCAAATACAATTTTGTCCACATCACATTTTGAAGTATTTTTTGCCATTGAGATGACAAATGAGTGTTAAGATAATGTGATCCAATTTCCGAAAACAAAACTTCCTGTCTTTCTCTCTTCCACTCTCCTACAGCAAATATCACCTACTCCTCCATTTAAGGAAAAGTTAAGATGTTAACATTTGAAAATATGAGGCGATCCACCTTATGACAATAAAATAGATCTTGCTTAATAAACAAGAAACTTACTTTTTGGTCAACTAATTTAATCCAAAATCCAAGTAAATATTTAAATTAAATGGAAGGAAACTAAAGAAACAAGCAAACAAACACAAACCAAAAAAAAAAAAAAAACCCTTTAATAATAAAAGATAAACAGGATTGGAAATGAATAGTATTCTAAAATGCTATCTTAAATTCTGTAAAAAATGCGGACAGGCATTTATAAACATACTCAGATTCATACCTGTGAATTTAGGTTATACATAGTACATAACAAATTGGATAAACACATTGATTCATGTTTAAAAAGAGTAATGTCAAATACCAAGACAGCCTGTAAGAAAATACTCAATCAAGAAATATTCTAAAGGAGAGGAAGAGCTCTTTTTCAATCTATTCATTGTGGGTAATAAAGAAGGCAGAGTAGTCAAAGATCCACATGGGCAAGCATGACAGTGGAGCTGGCTCAGTGAATGTGTGCATGATATCCTAGAAACACTGATTTTTTTTTTTAATTTCACAAATTAGGGCAATAGGTTTTTTTTTCACATTAATGGAACGAATATATCAAGAAATAGAAATTAAAATATATTTACATTTGTAAAATAGGTTCAGTATTCATGAGAATTTTCCAAATGGAATTTCCACAGGAATACTGTTTCACCATTTTTGCTGTTAAAGGCACTTCATTGGAAATATTTGGGAAATGCTTATCTAAGAGATTGACACATCAGTGTTTGAAAATTTTCAAGATACATTCAAAATAATTGAAAACTTAAAGGACAAAAACAATTTAGAATTTAAGATAACATTTATAGAGAAAAATACAAAGAATACAAAACAGAAAAAATAGTGAAGTACAGGTTTGGGAGACAAAGTTCTGGTATACATTATAAACCACATGCTGACCATGAGTTAACACTATTTTACTCGTTCTGCAAATATATCTACAAGTTGAGGACAGATATGAGAATGATACATTTTTTTTTTACTTTTTTGGTATGACAATTCATTTAAGAAAAAACACCCTATTGCCATATTGAATAAACGTTAAGTAGAAGGCAAAATCATATATAAAGAATACATTGCTACAAATTTAAACACTAAGCAATTAATAGATTCTGTAGCATTATCTTCATTCTGAAGGAATTATTACATTATGGAAACATAACAAAAATGTCTACATAAAGAATTATTCACGTCAACAATTCTTTTTTTTTTCCCAACGAAATAATAAGTGAATGTGTATATGGTGTAAAAACTGGCAGTGGTATATGAACTTGCTATAAGCAAAGGAAAGAAAAGCAATGTAGAAGAAACCTAAAACTGGAAAACAGGTTTGGCATTCTAATAATTAGGAAATTTGAATGAAAATAATATCAACCTTTAACCTTTCATCTCTACTAAAATATTATAGTAACATTTAAAATGATAAAAATTTTAACCACCATACTCTTTAAAAAGGATTTATAATCCTTTGTATAGGAGTTGTAAATGAGAGTTATACTGAAAAGTAACATAAAATCACATGAGACTAAAAGATCAGTGAGTGACAAGATTTAGATTTTGCATAAACTGTTATATATTTTTGAAGAATCCTCTCCCAAGAGGACTTATTCCTATATGGAGTGACTAGAAGCTATTTTTTACTTCTTTTAATTATACACACACAATATGCAAGAATCTAATCATTAATTTTATATTGATCAGGGTTTTTACAAATAACAGAAATCATTCTGCCTACCTAAATTTAAGAAAAACAAAATTAAAAGGCAGTAGGAGTCAACACCAGCAAGCATAACATCATCATCATGCATCAACTACTTCAGTAAAAAAAGAACCATTGTAAAAGGGATATCAGGGTGCCTCTTCTTTCTCATGTGTAAGTAAGAGCTAATCTCTCTTAAAGCTTCTTTTATTCATGCTGTTCATAGCCAATTCAAAGGCTCTTGAAAGTGCATTTGATTGAAAGACCCCAGGTACTTGACTACATTTTAGGCCCAAAGAATGCTAGGATGGTAAATATCCATTCCTTTCATTTAGCTACAATACCGCATTTACATTCTCTATTCTGAAGTTTAAAGTTAAATATCATCAACACAATATATGTTAATTAATAAAGTAATGAGAAAGGGAAAAAATAAAAAGTTATTTATAAATAAGCAAATGCACATCACATCAAGGAAGAAAGCACAGTTTGTGATCATTGTTCTCATTTATGAAGTTGGTTACAAGGCATATTCGATGTTATGACCTACCTCAGTCAGATTCCTCTGACAACCCAGCAGGACCTCAGTTACCTGTTTTTGTTTATTTGTTTTAACTGAGCGAACCAGACTTTCCATCCTAAAGAATATGTAGCCCTGTGCCCCTAATGTAGAATTTGCTTTCGTCTCCCATTGTTTTCTCTCATCATGGAAGTAATTTTAATTTTCTCAAACTTTTTCCTTAGAGGACTAGAACTATATTTCTCCAGATGACTAAAATCAACCCTACGAAACAACACAGTAACCACTTTTCTTACCCCAACAAATGGTTTGAGGAACTTTAAATAGGTCGTTTTCAAACCAATGTCAATATTGTTGAGAACCATCACCAGATACTCCACTTTAAATGCCGAATTACACACTTGGCTGCTTTGCTCGTAAAGTCATGCCATATACACATGCTACGTGCCAAATCATAGAAAATCCACTCATTGCCACCTTCGCAAGTTCTCTTCAGTGTGGAGGACCTAACTTCCAAACATTGGAATTTACGGATTAAAAAAGATCTTAAATCTTTCCATGGTAATAGAACAAGAGTTCAAAACCACTATCCAAACTTAGCTTCTATTGTACTCCCAAACTGTCATGCCCTAGATACTCTGACTGCCAGGCAAGGAAGAGCTGGTGCAAACAAGGGTGGAAATGGTGCTTTGGGGTAAATCTAACAGGACAAATAGTGTCTTAAATATATCTGTTAAAAGAGAAGATGAACACTCATCATATGAATCAAGTGCAGTCATTTTGTTGGACTGGTCTATTCCCAGGATTAGAGACTGGTTAAGTGAGTTGTGGGGAAATGTGCACCAATTTTTTTTTGTTTGTTTGTTCTTCCTCGTTCTAATCTAGGTTCTTTTCTTCCTTTGCAGACCTCTTACCTACTTCTAAAACTCTAGGCTCTGCTTAATAAAAAGTCATAATGCTGAACATTGGGGAGTGGTAGTAAAGTACTTGGATTTTAATTGTTATAATGACAGATGATGGAAGGTTAGTCAAAAGGGTTCGCTCATAGGTGGTCTGTCACCTTGTAGAGAGTGCTGCCTTGTCCTCAGGTAGCCTTCTGTTCCTTCATCAGTCTCAAGGCACTTGGGGATGAACTTTTGCAGGCAATTGCTCTACCACGGAGCTATCCCCTCATCATGTGGAGTGAACTCCTGAATGTCCTGAGATATCTCAAATCCTAAGTAGGCTAATAGTTGTTTGCACCCATTGAAATTTAGATTGGGATGCTTTATGATCTCATTCAGCTAGTGTCTTTAGGAGAATAAGGGCGTCAATAAGAGCACCCTGTTTAGCATGATTGCAGAGTAAAAGGTCATCAACATACTGAACAGGAGTGGAGACCTGAGTAAAGGCTACAGAGTCTAAGTTGGCTTTAAGGACTTGGAAAATATTGCAGGGCAATCACAATATCCCTGAGGTATTTGAGTGCATGTTAACTGTCTTCTTCTAAATATAAATGTAAAGAGAATCACTTTAAGAATAGTAGCTGGATTAGGTACTAACAGATGGTAAGGAATTACAAAAGAGTTTATGCCTCTTGGGTCTTGCAAAAAACTAATAGATTTAGGTTCCCATCTGAGTCAAATTTACCTTTCTTCTTTACATATCAGATTGGAATGTTACAGGGTGAAGAAGTGAAGAAAAGCACATCCTGTTGTAAAAGAGTCTGTTATAGGTTCAATTCCTTACTCTGCATCTCAGGAGAGAGGGTATTGAGTTACTGATGGAAAGCATTTATCCTTTTCCCAAGTAATGCATATGGATTTTGCATATAGTAACAATCCAACTTCATTTGCATGTGTGGCTCAGAGACTAATTGGGACATCTTTTAAAGTTTCACCCTCTTCAGAGGAATTTAAATCAAGATGAATTTCTGGAAAGGGAAGTAGGAAACAAGATTTGGCCTGGGAAATAAAAATGCCTTTCTTCTGACATTTTATAGTGGCATTATACTTGCATAACAAATCTCTACCCAAGAGGTTTGCTGGTGAGGAGCTGGACACTAGAGGGTCCTCTTGGGTACGGGGGCCTACAGAGACAGGGGGAGTTGGTGGTATAGCAGCAGTGCGATAGGTCGTCCTGCGACTCCAACAGCTTCAAAACAATCAGAGGTGACAGGTAGAGATAAATCCTCCGAATGCATGAAGTCCTATCAATGTCAATTAAAAATTCCATTCCCAATTCTCTGCTTAAGTTTCATGGTAGGCTGTGGAGTATGACTGAGGATTGGCTAACTGTCAATTGATGGAGAATTATCCCAGAGGAGGAGAAAAACAGACTCCCTGGGGCTGCTGGAGCCTAGGGGAGTTGTTTTTTAAACTTTTCTTTCTGCTAAGTGAAGGACAATCATTCTTTCAACATCCTGTTTTTTATTTTTCAGTTTTCGCCTTTTTTTTTTTTAATAATATCTACAAATACCTGAAGGCAAATAGGAAGGGCTTCCAGTGAGCTTTGAGTTGTTCTTAGAGTTATGCTTTTGTTTCTCTAGCTATTCCAATTGCAAAGCAAGAATTGTTGATTTAAACTCTTTTATTTCTGTATTCCTGTAAGCAATTCTCAAAAAAAATTGAGTAGCTGTTTTTATTATGACATATAGGCTGGCTGGTCTACCCAACTACATTATTTTGAGTTTGCCTCTTTATATCAGGAAGAAAATTTCCTACTAGGATGGAAATCAAAAACTTCCTATGTTCTGGAGCTTTTTTTTTTTGTGGAAAAACCTGAATTATCTTTATTTATTTATTTATTTATTTATTTATTTATTTATTTATTTATTTTTATAAATTAATTTTTATTGGTGTTCAATTTACCAACATACAGAATAACACCCAGTGCTCATCCCGTCAAGTGTCCCCCTCCGTGCCCGTCACCCATTCACCCCCACCCCCTGCCCTCCTCCCCTTCCACCACCCCTAGTTCATTTCCCAGAGTTAGAAGTCTTTATGTTCTGTGTCCCTTTCTGATATCTCCCACACATTTCTTCTCCCTTCCCTTATATTCCCCTTCACTATTATTCATATTCCCCAAATGAATGAGAACATACACTGTTTGTCCTTCTCCGATTGACTTACTTCACTCAGCATAATACCCTCCAGTTCCATCCACGTTGAAGCAAATGGTGGGTATTTGTCGTTTCTAATGGCTGAGTAATATTCCATTGTATACATAAACCACATCTTCTTTATCCATTCATCTTTCGATGGGCACCGAGGCTCCTTCCACAGTTTGGCTATTGTGGACATGGCTGCTAGAAACATCGGGGTGCAGGTGCCCCGGCGTTTCATTGCATCTGAATCTTTGGGGTAAATCCCTAACAGTGCAATTGCTGGGTCGTAGGGCAGGTCTATTTTTAATTCTTTGAGGAACCTCCACACAGTTTTCCAGAGTGGCTGCGCCAGTTCACATTCCCACCAACAGTGTAAGAGGGTTCCCTTTTCTCCGCATCCTCTCCAACATTTGTTGTTTCCTGCCTTATTAATTTTCCCCATTCTCACTGGTGTGAGGTGGTATCTCATTGTGGTTTTGATTTGTATTTCCCTGATGGCAAGTGATGCAGAGCATTTTCTCATGTGCATGTTGGCCATGTCTATGTCTTCCTCTGTGAGATTTCTCTTCATGTCTTTTGCCCATTTCATGATTGGATTGTTTGTTTCTCTGGTGTTGAGTTTAAGAAGTTCTTTATAGATTTTGGAAACTAGCCCTTTATCTGATATGTTATTTGCAAATATCTTCTCCCATTCTGTAGGTTGTCTTTGAGTTTTGTTGACTGTATCCTTTGCTGTGCAAAAGCTTCTTATCTTGATGAAGTCCCAATAGTTCATTTTTGCTTTTGTTTCTTTTGTTTTCGTGGATGTATCTTGCAAGAAGTTACTGTGGCCAAGTTCAAAAAGGGTGTTGCCTGTGTTCTCCTCTAGGATTTTGATGGAGTCTTGTCTCACATTTAAATCTTTCATCCATTTTGAGTTTATCTTTCTGTATGGTGCAAGAGAGTGGTCTAGTTTCATTCTTCTGCATGTGGATGACCAATTTTCCCAGCACCATTTATTGAAGAGACTGTCTTTCTTCCAGTGGATCGTCTTTCCTCCTTTGTCGAATATTAGTTGACCATAAAGTTCAGGGTCCACTTCTGGGTTCTCTATTCTGTTCCATTGATCTATGTGTCTGTTTTTGTGCCAGTACCACACTGTCTTGATGACCACAGCTTTTTAGTAAAACCTGAAATCTGGCATTGTGATGCCCCCAGCTATGGTTTTCTTTTTTAAAATTCCCCTGGCTATTCGGGGTCTTTTCTGATTCCACACAAATCTTAAAATAATTTGTTCTACCTGACGCCCAGCAGAAGAAGAGAGTTAATTAAAATTCGAGCAGAAATCAACGAAATTGAGACCAGAAGAACTGTGGAACAGATCAATAGAACCAGGAGTTGGTTCTTTGAAAGAATTAATAAGATAGATAAACCATTAGCCAACCTTATTAAAAAGAAGAGAGAGAAGACTCAAATTAATAAAATCATGAATGAGAAAGGAGAGATCACTACCAACACCAAGGAAATACAAACGATTTTAAAAACATATTATGAACAGCTCTACGCCAATAAATTAGGCAATCTAGAAGAAATGGACGCATTCCTGGAAAGCCACAAACTACCAAAACTGGAGCAGGAAGAAATAGAAAACCTGAACAGGCCAATAACCAGGGAGGAAATTGAAGAAGTCATCAAAAACCTCCCAAGACACAAGAGTCCAGGGCCAGATGGCTTCCCAGGGGAATTCTATCAAACGTTTAAAGAAGAAATCATACCTATTCTACTAAAGCTGTTTGGAAAGATATAAAGAGATGGAGTACTTCCAAATTCATTCTATGAGGCCAGCATCACCTTAATTCCAAAACCAGACAAAGACCCCACCAAAAAGGAGAATTACAGACCAATATCCCTGATGAACATGGATGCAAAAATTCTCAACAAGATACTAGCCAATAGGATCTAACAACACATTAAGAAAATTATTCACCATGACCAAGTAGGATTTATCCCCGGGACACAAGGCTGTTCTGGAGCTTTGGGGTTTAGTGAAATTCACCTTGAAAAAGTCAGTATGATGCATTCAGTAAAGACCTTTGGATGCTCTCCTCTCTGAGTATACAATTCAAACTTAGACTAATTCACTTTAGAAAGAAGGGAAAGCCTCTACTATTGTTTCCATCAGTGCTTGAATATCCACTTTCAGTTGAGCCTTTAGTCATTTGCAGGAGGGTTGGGGAGAAATTCTGGATCTGTTTTCTCTCCCCTGGGCTGTTTGGCATGTCTGAAACTACAATATAATCGTGGGTGGGAAGAATGTTCTTTAGCAGCAGCCAGTCAAAATCTCTATGAGTGGGCTTATGAATGGTCATTAATGTTTCTAATTTTTCTTTAATTTTGGTAGGATCTTCTGAAAATGGAGGTAAAAGGGCATTATAATTGGATAGATCTACTGTGTCCAAGGTACATAAATTCTTTCTGCAGTGGGGGTCCAGGGTACATTTGCAAGGGATATCACATAGGGAGACCTGATGCTGGCAGGGCCTGATTACAGAGCCCTGGAAAGTCAGAGGAGCTGTAGGGGACAGTAAAACAAGCCTCACCACATGTCCCAGATGCTCTTGCTAAATTGACTTCTTGATATTTGCATTTCTATAAATAACTTGCAGACCCCAGGCCTACGGGTCATGCTGGAGTGCTTTTTTGTAAGTCGTGTAAGGAAAGGGAAGTTAAAACAGGTAGCTATGTGTTTAAGGAATTTTCTGGGGAAGCTGGAGGAGTTTGGATAGCAAGGAAATTTGTTTAAGAGCTGGGCTGGATTTTGAGAAGGGGGATTCAGACCTGGGCCCCAGAGATCTAAAACATCTTCTGGAGACTCAAAGACAAGGAGTGAGGATAAAGTGATACACAAGAAGACAGAAAAAGGGAGTCTGTGTTGATAAGGACTTTAGGTTTTATTCCAAAACTACTTTCTATTCCTTCATTGTGTTAAGAAAATCTCTAAGCTAGCCATTATACTCCTTTATGTCTTCTGTGCAATTTCATCTTCCTGAGATACCAACAAGACATATATTTAGGATGAGAATTCACCTAAAAATTTTTTTAAGCATAGAAGTTTTTTTCTGGTTCAAAAGATCCATTATCTAGTCATTAAGGAGTGGGACCTTCATTAGCATATTTATTCTAATAACATAATTTAATAAGCCCTTTTATGGAAATACTCAAAGATAAGTTTCCAGACTTAGAATAAATCTTTATCATGGACACATGATATGGACATATTATGGACACATAAATCCCACTTTGGGGACCCCTATGAGAAGTTGACCCCTAGAGTCAACCTAACAAAGTAAAGATCTTTGTTGTCACAGGCTGTAAGAAATGTGTTGTAAAAATGGTTTTGGTTTCTCATGGGAACATGGGATGACTCCAGTCATAAAGAATTATAGATTGATAGCGTCAAGCAGACGTTACAGGAATGGGACTCTTCAGCACTAACAAAGGAATGGTTAGGACAACAAATGTCCCTTGTAGAGTGGGACTTCTCATGACAACATCCCCTGAAAGCTGGTAGACAAAGAGAATATTGCTTATGATTTCATGTCACCGAATCCCAGTCTATTCAACTGGCTACCGAGTTCACAATAGTACATGTATCTTTTGGATGGCAGAAATCAGAAAAAATGGTCTCACTTGTCACAAAGCTAAGCTTATCAAGATATAGAACAAGTAAAATGAAAGCCTCACCCTATTTTCTCATGGGGGACCCACAGCAAACCTTGTCTGAATACACATTGGTCTGGCAAGAAGCATGAACTCACCAATTGATGAGGCTGGTTGGAACAGGCTTATAGGACCTATGTCTGTTTTACCCTATAGTTTTCTTCTTTAAGACAAATGACACAAAAGGCAGAGACAAAGGAATACACTGACCATCTCTGGCAGGAAAGGGATCAATAGAAAACAAGAGTACTCATAACAAATCAATGTTTCTATACACAAGGAATTAACTCACACAAATGTTTCCTCTGTTCAATTTCAATTTAGGAATGAAAAGGACTCTTACCACTTTCTCTTCCACCAGGCTCCACAGGTAGAGATCTGGAATACTGATGTGGTAAGAACTCTTACCTTCTGGCAACTCTCATCAGAAATCCCAAATCTTTGGGGTGCCACAGCCTCAGAGCAAGCAGTATCCAGCCAGTGAAGAACTCCATGCTGGGTGCCAAAATTGCAGGGGAGGAGACCGTCCATTTCTCATTTCTTTGGTGGACCTAGAAGTTAAATTGATGTAAGACAGGTTAAAAGGAGAAAACCAAAGTTAATTTCATGTGTACAAGAGCTCATAGAAATAGGAGACTCAAAGAAGTGACCAAAGGAGGCAGCTTTTATATAAACAATTATTTGTGAAGATTCGACAACAGAGATTGGGAATGATGTAGCAAAGTAATGAAGAAGTAATAAAGTTTGTTTATATAGACTTTTCAGCCCTGACTTCCCTATCTCTGGTGGTAAGGATGCTTTCTACTCTCTAGATACAGATATGCCCTTCACATGACAATTTATTTCCTGCTTTCAGGAAAACAAAGGAGGGTCAGAGTGTTATTGAACTGGCTGTTTCTTAAGTAATTTAAATTCAAAATAATCCATATGCTAAAGTGTAATATTTTGAGGAGTCCTGCCTATAATCTCATCATGGAAATATATACAATAATATAGTACTGGAAAAATGGATAAAACCTTGACAAATACAATGAGAGAGAACATCTGAAGACTAGTCAGCATATATATATGGACAGCTGAGTAGGAAAGTATGGACTTTATATGAAATGGTCCTGGGTCAATTGAATATTCATATGATATTTAAAAATCTCATAATCCTAACCACATACCATATCCTAACCTTGATCTTACAACATTTCCCGAAAGGCAATCTCAGATGGATTGTTGATTCAAGAGTAAAATTAAAAATAACAAAGCTTGTAGACTATTTCAAAAGCTTGCATAATATATATATTTGTTGTTATTATTGTTAAACACACCAAAACACAATCTATTAAGGAACAGATTGGTAATTTGGGCTATGTTAAAACAATGACATTTGAACAATTAAAGTTATCATTAACATGGGAGAGAACAAACAAGCCAAAAAGTGGTAAAATTTATTTGAAATTTGTTTAACAAAGGACTCATATCCAGAATATATAAACAAAATATTTAAATAGGAAAATGGAAGAAAAATAATTTAAAAATTGGTTGAAAGTATTAATAGGAATTTCATAAGAGAATCCAAATAGGCAACACATTTATGAAAACAGCTTTAATTTACATTTCTATATCCTGTTATGTATGCTATCACTCAGCAATTGTATTCCTGTGTATAAGTGTACATAATATTTATATATATTTATGTACCTACAAATACATGTCAATCAGTTAAGTGCACACACACATATATATACACACACACAGTTACCAAAAGAGAAGCACAAGAAAATCTTCATAGCAGCATTAACTGTAAAGTAGAGACAGGTTAAATGCTCATTGGTAGTATAATGTCTGAATAATTTGAGGGGAATTCATATGATGGACAAGGTTCTAAAAAATAAAAATGAACAAAGTATTTTATTCCACAAAATGAACGTATTGAACAAGCATATTGTCAAGTAAAAGAAACTAGAGTCAAAATATTACCCATCATGATTCCGTATGTTAAAGTTCAAAAAAGTGTAAAGCCAGAGATTGATAGGCATGTCTTTGTCCTTGCATACTATGGTATGCTTGTATCAGAGAACCCACCGCCATTTATTTTCAGCTTCTCCTCCATGTGTAAGTGCCATTTGCAAGGGTCTAAAATGGCCACTCCAAACACAATATTCAAAAGCCATTCAACATGAAGGTAGGAAGCAAAGGAGAAATAACTAAAAACCTATTCCTTTCCTTGTGTGTACTTCTAGAATCTGTGTACATCATTGATAAATTTTGCTATAAGGGAGTTCAGAAATGTAGTTTTCTTTTATGTGATGATATGCTCCCATTTCTATGGAAGACCACAGATGGATGTAGAAAATAAGTGGATATTTCCTACAGCTGTCAATTCCTAATCAAGTGTATCAATTTGGTCATCAAATATCTGTTTATGTCTCATCCCAGACATACAAAATATTCACCTCTTTTCCAAGGGAACCATTTTCAAATTCCCAGATATTTACTTCATCCTAAAGTCCAAGAAATTTGTATGATTATTGGTCCTTTCTGTCAAATGTATATGTAGGTCCTGATTAACAAATAGAGATATTGCTAACAAAATTTAAGAAAAAAAGAGAAAATATGCAATATATAGTAAGAGATTCTGAAAGGAAAACAACCATTGAAACAAAATTAATTTTATAGAAATTTTGAGACCTTTTTGAAAATATGTAGGGAAACTAAAGGAATTGGAGAATTTCCTAGAGAAATGCATTTTTTTTCAAACATTAACCTCATTAAAGATAGAAAATTTCAATTCATGAATTATCCTTGGAGATATTAAGAAAGTTATTAAGAAACTACCCCTGGGAAAAGCAAAAGGTCAAAATGGTATCTCAAAGCAATCTACCAAACCTCAAAAGCCAGATAGTCTCAATGTATCATAAATTGTTCCTAAACATAACTGATATCTACACCTAAGAAAGAGAAGTTTTAGACTAATATCACTTACAAATACCATGACAAAAATTCCACGTATAATGTAAATAAATAGAATTCAGCACTATAGTAAGAAAATTATATGTAAAGAACAAGTAAAAATCATTTGAAGAATTCAGAGTTGTTTCAGGATTAGGACCTCTATATAATATAACTGCATTAATGTAACACACTATACTGAATATGTAAGGAAAATCATACAAATAGCTCTATAGATGTAAAATAAAAAGCCTTCTGGGACACCTGGGTGGCTCAGTGGTTGAGTGTCTGGCTTCAGCTCAGGGCGTGATCCTGGAGACCTGGGATCGAGTCCCACGATGGGCTCCCTGCATGGAGCCTGCTTCTCTCTATGCCTGCCTATGTCTCTGCCTCTCTCTCTCTATCTCTCATGAATAAATAAATAAAAATCTTGAAAAAAAAAAGCCTTCAAAGAATGTCAATACTCATTTCCAATTAAAAAAATACATGAAAATAAGAATTAAAAGAGACTTTCCTATGATGATTATATGCATAATTATCTTAATCCTAAACACACTAGCTTACATTTGGGGAAAACCAGAGGCATTCCCATTAATATCAGAAATAAGACAAGGAGTCCAATAACTCCACTGTTGTTCAATTAAGGAGGAAAACCAATTGGAGTAAGAAGACACTAAATAAAATGTTCTCTATGTGTAGATGATACAGTCAGTCATCTGGAAAACCCCAAAGAAACAATGGCCAACTCAAATAGTAAAAGGATTCAATAAAGTAAGTAAAGAGACCAAATGTGGAAGTGAATATCCCTAGTGATTTACCACCCAAATACTTCAATACAGAGGAGGCTCTAATGAGAGAATATTCATGTATGACTGAGCTATAAGTCTATCCCTGAGCTCAGCTATACCACCACAAAAATGAAACATACACTTCCACCTTCTTAAAATTCATGAGGGAAAATCAGGACAAAATCTATACATTTTCAAAAAATAAACTGAAATAGTCATGTCTACAAACGCTCTTTGGATAGAAAGACACTTTGTGAAACTAGGTATTTTATCCTCAAATCCTCTCTAAATGTCCAAACAATATTGAAAAAAAGAAAATCCAATAAAAATATTTTTAATATTCAACTTTGTAATTTTTAGCTCAGAGGTTTATAAGTTTTCTCATTAGCTAATAGGAAATCAATAGTCTTCATATATAAATAATAGTAGATATATTGAGAGGATAAAAAACAAAATAACAAAAAGGATAAGAAACTAAAAGTAAGGTTAACAGAAAGTATACAATTTTACTATATGAGTGGAATTTTAAAACACTTCTGCACAATATTAGACTTGAATAAGTAGAAAGACATTTCTGTTCTTAGATAATTCAATGTAGTAAGAGAACTCATTTTTCCCTAGATTAATTCATAAATTAAATGTAATCCCAATATAAATACAAATATGCATTTTCATGGATCAAGAAAATTTGATGCAAAACTTCATAGGGAAATTTTGATATTCAGTGGAATTACGATCCATTATGCAATGACTATAGAAATCCAATTTAAATCACAATATTTTTAAAAATATTAACCTAAAACCCTGGGTTGCCCAGCACTTCTTAATGTAGGTTTCTAACTCTAAAATAAAAGGAGAGTGCAAGGATATAAAGTAGCATCCTTCACTCAGTTCAGAATATTCAACCTAGAAAATCAAAACAACTCTTCTTGAATTAATATCAGACTAGCTTGTGTTGGGGAGGAGGGGGTGCCAACAGATGTTTTCTTCCATATTTATTGCATGAAACACAGAAGCAAATCTACTGATAACTTCCAGCTGGTTCAGAGATTTGTCCTCTAACATGGGACTTGTAGTTCTCTGCTTTTGTTTGCTCGTTCCTACTCTAGTTTTTTTCTCTACATTTATTCTTGCTTTTATTATTTTTAAGAATATTTCGTTTTCATTCTATGTCCCTATAATTTGTGGGGAAAAATCAATACCTTTTCAGAAAATAATCATATCTATATAAGTCCTCAGGTCAAGTAGAAAATTTGTGGAAACCAAATATTTATCTATGTTAAAAGCCAGCTGCACATGCCAAATAATATTGGGAAAAAAATGGAAGATTCAAAGAGCAAATTTTAAATATCTGAGTTGTTTACTTTTAAATTCAGGAGTTTTGTCAACTTTCTCAGTAGCTAATAAAATGAGAAAAATGTATTTGATTAACACTTTGTTTTCCAATAATTAAACAAGTAAAATTTGCCTCCTTTATTTTTTTTAAATGCACAAATTGTGTGAACAAAACAGGTACATGGTATTCCTGTAACTATTCACCATAAAATGCCAGGGGCATAGTGATACAATTAAGCTAGGATGTGATGTTCCATAGACACCAGAACTGCTTGATCCTAGTTATGCACAACTGAGCAAATCTGTATAATGTATTTTCCAATGTTTTTATTTTATAACAAGGAAACCTAGAAATCTTTATATGATATACTTGTTTTTAAGGAAGCATATCACAAGTAATTAAAAACATCACAGTAATTAGGAGTATAACTCTAAAATTAATGATGGAAAAATAACTTTATCTTATTTCAGTAGCTGAGGAATTATGCTTATACATGCACACAAGGCCATGTGTACACCTCTATTACCTTTTCTTTTCTTTTCTTTTTTTTTGTCAATCAAGCAGTAAGAGCATTTGCTATCACATAATTGAATGGTTATCTGCACCAGATAAAAGGCCTTTTTTTTTTTTTCTCAAAACCTATGGATGGCTTTTCTAGTTACCTTTCAGTGAGACACACACACACACACACACACACCCATACATTTCTTTTCAATGTTATATGTGAAATGTCTCCAATTGCTTATGTGGCTATTAGTCAATTTATACTTTTATTAGGAAAACCTATTTAAAAATTTACATATGAAACTAAACATTTTGAGTACAAGTCTTAATTTGCTTTTGTTTGGTGTTTGAGTATTTCTTTTTTTTTTATAAATTAATTTTTATTGGTGTGCAATTTACCAACATACAGAATAACACCCAGTGCTCATCCCATCAAGTATCCCCCTCAGTGCCCGTCACACATTCACCCCTCCACCACCCCTAGTTCATTTCCCAGAGTTAGGAGTCTTTATGTTCTGTGTCCCTTTCTGATATTTCCCACACATTTCTTCTCCCTTCCCTTATATTCCCTTTCACTATTATTTATATTCCCCAAAAAATGAGAACATACACTGTTTGTCCTTCTCCGATTGACTTACTTCACTCAGCATAATACCCTCGAGTTCCATCCACGTTGAAGCAAATGGTGGGTATTTGTCATTTCTAAAGGCTGAGGAATATTCCATTGTATACATAAACCACAACTTCTTTATCCATTCATCTTTCGATGGGCACTGAGGCTCCTTCCACACTGTGGCTATTGTGGACATGGCTGCTAGAAACATCGGGGTGCAGGTGTCCCGGCGTTTCATTGCATCTGAATCTTTGGGGTAAATCCCTAACAGTGCAATTGCTGGGTCGTAGGGCAGGTATATTTTTAAATCTTTGAGGAACCTCCACACAGTTTTCCAGAGTGGCTGCGCCAGTTCACATTCCCACCAACAGTGTAAGAGGGTTCCCTTTTCTCCGCATCCTCTCCAACATTTGTGGTTTCCTGCCTTGTTAATTTTCCCCATTCTCACTGGTGTGAGGTGGTATCTCATTGTGGTTTTGATTTGTATTTCCCTGATGGCAAGTGATGCAGAGCATTTTCTCATGTGCGTGTTGGCCATGTCTATGTCTTCCTCTGTGAGATTTCTCTTCATGTCCTTTGCCCATTTCATGATTAGATTGTTTGTTTCTTTGCTGTTGAGTTTAATAAGTTCTTTATAGATTTTGGAAACTAGCCCTTTATCTGATATGTTATTTGCAAATATCTTCTCCCATTCTGTAGGTTGTCTTTGAGTTTTGTTGACTGTATCCTTTGCTGTGCAAAAGCTTCTTATCTTGATGAAGTCCCAATAGTTCATTTTTGCTTTTGTTTCTTTTGCTTTCGTGGATGTATCTTGCAAGAAATTACTGTGGCCAAGTTCAAAAAGGGTGTTGCCTATGTTCTCCTCTAGGATTTTGATGGAATCTTGTCTCACATTTAGATCTTTCATCCATTTTGAGTTTATCTTTCTGTATGGTGCAAGAGAGTGGTCTAGTTTCATTCTTCTGCATGTGGATGTCCAATTTTTCCAGCACCATTTATTGAAGAGACTGTCTTTCTTCCAGTGGATAGTCTTTCCTCCTTTATCGAATATTAGTTGACCATAAAGTTCAGGGTCCACTTCTGGGTTCTCTATTCTGTTCCATTGATCTATGTGTCTGTTTTTGTGCCAGTACCACACTGTCTTGATGACCACAGCTTTGTACTAAAACCTGAAATCTGGCATTGTGATGCCCCCAGCTATGGTTTTCTTTTTTAAAATTCCCGTGGCTATTCGTGGTCTTTTCTGATTCCACACAAATCTTAAAATAATTTGTTCTAAGTCTCTGAAGAAAGTCCATGGTATTTTGATAGTGATTGCATTAAATGTGTAAATTGCCCTGGGTAACATTGACATTTTCACAATATTAATTCTGCCAATCCATGAGCATGGAATATTTTTCCATCTCTTTGTGTCTTCCTCAATTTCTTTCAGAAGTGTTCTATAGTTTTTAGGGTATAGATCCTTTACCTCTTTGGTTAGGTTGATTCCTAGGTATCTTATGCTTTTGGGTGCAATTGTAAATGGGATTGACTCCTTAATTTCTCTTTCTTCAGTCTCATTGTTAGTGTATAGGAATGCCATTGATTTCTGGGCATTGATTTAGTATCCTGCCACGCTACCAAATTGCTGTATGAGTTCTAGCAATCTTGGGGTGGAGGCTTTTGGGTTTTCTATGTAGAGTATCATGTCATCGGCAAAGAGGGAGAGTTTGACTTCTTCTTTGCCAATTTGAATGCCTTTAATGTCTTTTTGTTGTCTGATTGCTGAGGCTAGGACTTTCAGTACTATGTTGAATAGCAGTGGTGAGAGTGGACATCCCTGTCTTGTTCCTGATCATAGGGGAAACGCTCCCAGTGCTTCCCCATTGAGAATGATATTTGCTGTGGGCTTTTCGTAGATGGCTTTTAAGATGTCGAGGAAAGTTCCCTCTACCCCTACACTCTGAAGAGTTTTGATTAGGAATGGATGCTCTATTTTGTCAAATGCTTTCTCTGCATCTAATGAGAGGATCATATGGTTCTTGGTTTTTCTCTTACTGATATGATGAATCACATTGATTGTTTTACGAGTGTTGAACCAGCCTTGTTTCCCGGGGATAAATCCTACTTGGTCATGGTGAATAATTTTCTTAATGTGTTGTTGGATCCTATTGGCTAGTATCTTGTTGAGAATTTTTGCATCCATGTTCATCAGGGATATTGGTCTGTAATTCTCCTTCTGGGTGGGGTCTTTGTCTGGTTTTGGAATTAAGGTGATGCTGGCCTCATAGAACGAATTTGGAAGTACTCCATCTCTTTCTATCTTTCCAAACAGCTTTAGTAGAATAGGTATGATTTCTTCTTTAAACGTTTAATAGAATTCCCCTGGGAAGCCATCTGGCCCTGGACTCTTGTGTCTTGGGAGGTTTTTGATGACGGCTTCAATTTCCTCCCTGGTTATTGGCCTGTTCAGGCTTTCTATTTCTTCCTGATCCAGTTTTGGTAATTTGTGGCTTTCCAGGAATGCGTCCATTTCTTCTAGATTGCCTAATTTATTGGCGTAGAGCTGTTCATAATATGTTTTTAAAATCGTTTGTATTTCCTTGGTGTTGGTAGTGATCTCTCCTTTCTCATTCTTGATTTTATTAATTTGAGTCTTCTCTCTCTTCTTTTTAATAAGGTTGGCTAATGGTTTATCTATCTTATTAATTCTTTCAAAGAACCAACTCCTGGTTCTGTTGATCTGTTCCACAGTTCTTCTGGTCTCAATTTCGTTGAGTTCTGCTCGAATTTTAATTAACTCTCTTCTTCTGCTGGGCGTCGGGTTGATTTGCTGCTTCTTCTCTAGCTCCTTTAGGTGTAAGGTTAGCTTTTGTATTTGAGTTCTTTCCAGTTTTTGAATGGATGCTTGTATTGCGTTGTATTTCCCCCTCAGGACTGCTTTTGCTGCATCCGAAAGATTTTGAACAGTTGTATCTTCATTCTCATTAGTTTCCATGAATCTTTTTAATTCTTCCTTAATTTCCTGGTTGACCCTTTTATCTTTTAGCAGGATGGTCCTTAACCTCCACGTGTTTGAGGTCCTTCCAAACTTCTTCTTGTGATTGAGTTCTAATTTCAAGGCGTTATGGTCTGAGAATATGCAGGGGATGATCCCAATCTTTTGGTATCGGTTCAGACCCAATTTGTGACCCAGTATGTGGTCTATTCTGGAGAAAGTTCCATGTGCACTTGAGAAGAATGTGTATTCAGTTGAGTTTGGATGTAAAGTTCTGTAGATATCTGTGAAATCTATCTGGTCCAGTGTATCATTTAAAGCTCTCGTTTCTTTGGAGATGTTGTGCTTAGAAGACCTATCGAGGGTAGAAAGAGCTAGATTGAAGTCACCAAGTGTATTATTATCTAAGTATTTCTTCACTTTGGTTAATAATTCATTTAAGTATTTCGCAGCTCCCACATTCGGGGCATATATATTGAGGATTGTTAAGTCCTCTTGTTGGATAGATCCTTTAAGTATGATATAGTGTCCCTCTTCGTCTCTCACTACTGTCTTCGGGGTAAATTTTAGTTTATCTGATATAAGGATGGCTACCCCTGCTTTCTTTTGAGAACCATTTGAATGGTAAATGGTTCTCCAACCTTTTATTTTCAGGTTGTAGGTGTCCTTCTGTCTAAAATGAGTCTCTTGTAGACAGCAAATAGATGGGTCCTGCTTTTTTATCCAGCCTGAAACCCTGCGCCTTTTGATGGGGTCATTAAGCCCATTCACGTTCAGAGTTACTATTGACAGGTATGAGTTTAGTGTCATCATGATATCTATTTAGTCCTTGTTTTTGTGGATTGTTCCACTGAAGTTCTTCTTAAAGGGGAATTTTAAGAGTCCCCCTTAAAATTTCTTGCAGAGCTGGTTTGGAGGTCACATATTCTTTCAGTTCCTGTCTTGGAAGCTCTTTATCTCCCCTTCCATTTTGAATGAGAGCCTTGCTGGATAAAGTATTCTTGGTTGCATGTTCTTCTCATTTAGGACCCTGAATATATCCTGCCAGCCCTTTCTGGCCTGCCAGCTCTCTGTGGAGAGGTCTGCCTTTACCCTAATATTCCTCCCCATGAAAGTCAGGGACTTCTTGTCTCTTGCTGCTTTAAGGATCTTCTCTTTATCTTTGGAATTTGCAAGCTTCACTTAATATTAAATGTCTAGGTGTTGAACGGTTTTTTATTGATTTTAGGGGGGGGGAATCTCTCTATTTCCCGGATCTGAATGCCTGTTTCCCTTCCCAGATTAGGAAAGTTTTCAGCTAGGATTTGTTCAAATACATATTCTGGCCCTCTGGCCCTTTCGGCGCCCTCGGGAACCCCAATTAAATGTAGGTTTTTCTTCCTCAGGCTGTCGTTTATTTCCCTTAATCTGTCTTCAGGGTCTTTTAATTGTCTGTCTCTTTTTTCCTCAGTTTCCCTCTTTGTCATCAACTTGTCTTCTATGTCACTCACTCATTCTTCCACCTCCGTTAACCCTCGTCGTTCGGACTTCTAGTTTGGATTGCATCTCATTCAATTGATTTTTAATTTCTGCCTGATTAGATCTAAATTCTGCAGTCATGAAGTCTCGTGAGTCCTTAATGCTTTTTTCTAGAGCCACCAGTAGCTGTAGAATAGTGCTTCTGAATTGGCTTTCTGACATTGAATTGTAATCCAGATTTTGTAACTCTGTGGGAGAGAGGGCTGTTTCTGATTCTTTCTTTTGAGGTGAGGTTTTCCTTCTAGTCATTTTGCTCAGTGCAGAGTGGCTCAAAACAAGTTGTATTGGGAAAAGGAGAAAAAGAGAGAGAAAAAAGGAAAGAAAAAAGAAAAAAGGAAGAAAAAAAGGAAAAAAGAAAAAAGAGAGAAAGAGAAAGAAAGTTGAAAAAAAAAGGGGGTGGGGGAAGCAATCAGAGATCAAAAAGAAAAAAAAAAACACGGGGGAGTATCCTCTGATTCTGTAGACTTTAGGTCCCTTGACTTCCCCTGGAACTGGTCCGTCCACCTGGTCTTCTGGGGGAGGGGCCTGCTGTGCTGATTTTCAGGTGGTAGCACTTGGGGGAGCTGCTCTGCCCCTGCCTGGTGCAGGGCTCAGTGGGGGTTGTTCACCCCGTGAGGCCCCAGGAGGAACAACCCCAGTGGCGGGGCCAGCTCTGCAGCCCTGGAGTCAGCCTCTGCAGGAACTACGGGGCTCTCCGTCTGCAGGGCCTGGAGGCTCCGGGGCGGGGCCCCTGATCTGCTCAGCTCGGGGCAGGAGCGTCCTCGCTGTCCTGGGCCCTCCCGGCCTCTGCCTGTCCCGGGGGAGGCCGGATCCTGGGCTGTGTCCCGGCGCCCTGTGCTCCGGGGCCTGCGCTGGTGGATTCGCGCTCCCGCCCCGCAGCCCCCTCCGCGGAGCCGCCGCCCGAGCCCCTCCGAGCTGCTCCGGTGGGTCCCGCCGTGCGCGCTGCAGCCCTTAGGGAGCTCGGCGCACTCTCCCGGGGCGCAGGTGTCTGTTAGTGTCCCCGGGAGCCCGAGGGCATCCCCGCCCTCCCGGGTCCTGCTCCAACTCCCTGCGGGCCCCTTTCCGCCCGGGAAGGTTGGTGCAGCTCCTGCTCCTCCGGGACGGGGCTCTCCTGTCCTGGGGACACTCGCCCCGGCCTCAGCCCGGCTCCTCGCGGGGCCCCTCCCCCTCGGAGGCCTTTTGTTCCTTTATTTCTCTTTCCCCGTCTTCCTACCTTGATAGAAGCGGGAACTCTTCTCACTGTAGCGTTCCAGCTGGTCTCTCTTTAAATCTCAGGCCGAATTCGTAGATTTTCAGGATGATTTGAAGGTCATCTAGGTAATTTTGTGGGGACAGGTGACTTGGGGACCCTACTCCTCCGCCATCGTGCCCCTCCTCCT
>NW_026575073.1:81730-88982 GCF_905146905.1 Nyctereutes procyonoides | reverse complement strand
CGCACTCACATGCACACTCGCACTCACACTCGCACTCACACTCACACTCGCAATCACACTCGCACTCACTCGCACTCACACTAGCACTCACGCACTCGCACTCGCACACAAATTCGCACTTACTCTCACACTCGCACTCACACTCACAGTCGCACTCGCAATCACACTCGCACTCACATTCACACTCGCACTCGCACACACACTCGCACTCACACTCGTACTCACACTCGCACTCACACTCGCACTCAAAAAAGTTCTCGCTCGCACTCGCACTCACAATCGATTTACATACTCGAACTCGAACTCAAACTCACACTCGCACTCACACTCGCACTCACATTCGCACTAACACTCGCACTAGCACTCACACACGCACTCGCACTCACACTCGCACTCACACACTCGCATTCACAATCGCACTCACACTCGCACTCACTCTTACTCGCACTCACACTCGCACTCACGCACTCGCACTAGCACTCATCTTGCACTCGCACACACACTCGCACTCACACTCGCACTCACAATCCCACTCACATTCACACTCGCACTCACGCTCGCACTTGCACTCGCACTCACACTTGCACTCACACTCACAATCACACTCGCACTCACACTCGTACTCACCTGCACTCGCACTCACACTAGCACTCAGGCACTCGCACTTGCACTCAAAATCGCACTCGCACTCACAGTCGCACTCACACTCACACTCGCACTCACACTCGCACTCGCACTCACACTCGAACTCACACTCCAATTCACACTCGAACTCACTCGCACTCACACTCGCATTCACGCACTTGCACACGCACTCAAATTCGCACTCACACTCACACTCGCTCTCACACTCGCACTAACACAAGCACTCACTCGTACTCCCACTCACACTCGCACTAACGCACTCCCACTCGCACTCGCACTCAAATTCGCACTCACACTCACATTCAAACGCACACACACTCACACACAAACTCACACTGGCACTCGCACTCACACTCGCAGTCGAACGGGCAGTCACACTCGCACTCGAATTCACACTCGCACTCACACGCATCGCACTCGCACTCACTCGCACTCGCACTCGCACTCGCACTCGCACTCACACTCACACTCGCAATCACACTCACACACGCACTCTCACTCACACTTGCACTCGCGCTCACACTCACCCTCGCACTCTCACTCGCACTCAAACATCCACTCGCACTCACACTTGCAATCGCACTCACACTCACTCGCACTCACACTCGCACTCGCAATCGCACTCAACTCCCACTTGCACTCGCACTCGCACTCACGCACTCACACTCACACTCGCACTCAGGCACTCGCACTCGCACTCACACTCACACTCACCCTGACACTCGCATTCGCACTCACACTGCACTCTCACTCGCACTCACACTCGCACTCACACTCACATTCGCACTCACACTCGCACTCCGACTCACACTTGCACTCGCACTCACAATCGCACTCACCCTCGCACTCACGCACTCACGCTCACACTCACACTCACATTCCCACTCATATTCACACTCGCACTCACACTCGCACTCGCACTCACACTCGCACTCACACTCGCAATCACACTCGCACTCGCACTCTCAGTCGCACTCACACTCACACTCACACTCGCACTCACACTCGCACTCACACTCGCACTCCACACACTCGCACTCACACTCACACTCGCACTCACATCGCACTCACGCACTCACACTCACACTCGCACTCACATTCCCACTCATATTCACACTCGCACTCACACTCGCACTTGCACTCACACTCGCACTCTCACACTCGCAATCACACTAAAACTCAAACTCTCACTCGCACTCAAATTTCCACTCACACACTTGCACTCGCACTCACACTCGAACTAGCACTCACACTCACACTCGCACTCGCAATCGCACTCAAACTCCCACTTGCACTCACACTCGCACTCGCACTCACACACTCGCAATCAAACTCGCACTCACCTTCCACTCACACTCGACACTCGCACTCGCACTCACACTCGCACTCACACTCGCACTCACACTCACACACACTCACACTCGCACTCACTCGTACTCGCACTCACAGTCGCACTCACGCACTCACAATCGCACTCGCACTCACCCTCGCACTCACACTCACACTCATACTCACACTCAACACTCACTCACACTCGCACTCGAACTCACACTCGCACTCCAACTCATAAATCACACTCGCACTCGCACTCACATCGCATTCGCACTCACACTCGCACTCGCACTCACTCACACTCGCACTCTCAGTCGCACTCACACTCACACTCGCATCACACTCGCACTCACACTCACACTCGCACTCACACTCGCACTCACGCACTCACACTCATCTCACACTCGCACTCACACTCGCACTCACACTCACACTCGCACTCACACTCGCACTCACACTCTCACTCACAC
Source organism: Nyctereutes procyonoides (assembly GCF_905146905.1). Lineage (NCBI taxonomy): Eukaryota > Metazoa > Chordata > Mammalia > Carnivora > Canidae > Nyctereutes > Nyctereutes procyonoides. The sequence goes on along the minus strand of NW_026575073.1, from coordinate 86,535 downwards.
TCGTACTCACTCGCACTCGCACTCACACACACACTCATGCACTCGCACTCAAAATCGCACTCGCACTCACACTCGCACTCACACTCACACTCGCACTCACACTCGCACTCGCACTCACACTCGCACTCACACTCGCACTCGCACTCACACTCCCACTCACACTCGCACTCACTCGCACTCACACTCGCACTCACGCACTCACACGCACTCACAATCGCACTCACACTCGCACTCACACTCGCACTCACACACGCACTCACACTCGCACTCGCACTCACACTCGCACTCACGCACTCGCACTCGCACTCAAATCGCACTCACACTCACACTCGCACTCACACTCACACTCACACTCACACACTCACACTCGCACTCACACTCTCACTCGCACTCGCACTCACACTTGCACTCGACACTCGCACTCACACTCGCACTCACACACGCACTCACTCGTACTCCACTAACACTCGCACTAACGCACTCGCACTCGCACTCAAATTCGCACTCACACTCACACTCAACTCACACACACTCACACACAAACTCACACTGGCACTCACACTCGCACTCGCACTCACACTCGCATCGAACTGCACTCACACTCGCACTCAATTCACACTCGCACTCACATCACACTCGCACTCGCACTCACACTCACACTCGCACTCGCACAACTCGCACTCAACTCACACTCGCACTCACACTCGCACTCGCACTCACACTCACACTCGCACTCGCACTCACACTCGCACTCGCACTCGCACTCACACTCACACTCGCACTCGCACTCACACTCACACTCGCACTCACACTCGCACTCACCTCGCACTCACAATCACACTCGCACTCACACTCGCACTCGCACTCCACTCACACTCACACTCGCACTCACACTCACACTCGCACTCACACTCGCACTCACACTCGCACTCACACTCACACTCGCACTCACACTCACACTCGCACTCACACTCGCACTCAAATCTCACTCGCACTCACACTCACACTCGACTCACAACTCGCACTCGAACTCAACTCGCACTCGCACTCACACTCGCACTCACACTCACACTCGCACTCACACTCGCACTCAGCACTCACACTCGCACTCGCACTCACACTCAACACTCGCACTCACACTCACACTCGCACTCCCACTCACACTCGCACTCACACTCACACTCGCACTCACACTCGCACTCATCGCACTCACACTCGCACTCACGCACTCGCACTCGCACTCACATCGCACTCACACTCACACTCGCACTCACACTCGACTCACTCGCACTCCACTCACACTCGCACTCAGCACTCGCACTCACACTCACACTCGCACTCACACTCACACTCACACTCACACTCACACTCACACTCGCACTCACACTCGCACTCGCACTCACACTCGCACTCAACTCGCACTCACACTCGCACTCACACTCACACTCACACTCGCACTCACACTCGCACTCACACTCACACTCGCACTCACACTCGCACTCGCACTCACACTCGCACTCACACTCGCACTCGCACTCACACTCACACTCGCACTCGCACTCACACTCGCACTCGACACTCACTAGCACTCACACTCGCACTCTCACTCACACTCGCACTCGCACTCACACTCACACTCGCACTCACACTCGCACTCAAACTCACACTCGCACTCACACTCGCACTCAACTGCACTCACACTCGCACTCGAATCACACTCGCACTCACACTCGCACTCGCACTCGCACTCACACTCGCACTCGCACTCACACTCGCACTCACACTCGCACTCACACTCGCACTCACACTCACACTCGCACTCACACTCGCACTCGCACACATCGCACTCACACTCACACTCGCACTCGACACTCACACTCGCACTCACACTCGCACTCACACTCGCACTCACACTCACACTGCACTCGCACTCACACTCGCACTCACACTGCACTCACACTCACACTCGCACTCACACTCACACTCGCACTCACATCTCGCACTCACACTCGCACTCAGCACTCGCACTCGCACTCACACTCACACTCACACTCACACTCGCACTCGCACTCACACTCACACTCGCACTCACACTCGCACTCACACTCACACTCGCACTCACACTCGCACTCACCGCACTCGCACACGCACTCACACTGCACTCGCACTCACACTCGCACTCACACTCGCACTCACACTCGCACTCACACTCACACTCGCACTCACACTCGCACTCGCACTCACACTCGCACTCACACTCACACTCACACTCGCACTCACACTCACACTCGCACTCACACTCACACTCGCACTCACACTCGCACTCGCACTCACACTCGCACTCACACTCACACTCGCACTCACACTCGCACTCACACTCACACTCGCACTCGCACTCACACTCGCACTCGCACTCACACTCGCACTCACACTCACGCACTCACACTCACACTCGCACACACTCGCACTCACACTCACACTCGCACTCACACTCGCACTCGCACTCACACTCGCACTCACACTCGCACTCGCACTCACACTCGCACTCACACTCACACTCGCACTCACACTCGCACTCACACTCACACTCGCACTCGCACTCACACTCGCACTCGCACTCACACTCACACTCGCACTCACACTCGCACTCAGTCACCTCGCACTCACACTCGCACTCACACTCGCACTCACTCGCACTCGCACTCACAGTCGCACTCACGCACTCACACTCGCACTCGCACTCACACTCGCACTCACACTCACACTCACACACTCACTCACACTCGCACTCGAACTCACACTCGCACTCACACTCACAACTCACACTCGCACTCGCACTCACACTCGCACTCACACTCGCACTCGCACTCACACTCACACTCGCACTCACACTCGCACTCACACTCACACTCGCACTCACTCACACTCACACTCGCACTCACACTCGCACTCACACTCACACTCGCACTCGCACTCACACTCGCACTCACACTCGCACTCACACTCACACTCACACTCGCACTCACACTCGCACTCACACTCACACTCGCACTCACACTCGCACTCGCACTCACACTCACACTCGCACTCACACTCGCACTCACACTCACACGCACTCACACTCACACTCGCACTCACACTCGCACTCACACTCACACTCGCACTCGCACTCACACTCGCACTCACACTCGCACTCGCACTCACGCACTCAGCACTCGCACTCAAAATCGCACTCGCACTCACAACGCACTCACACTCACACTCGCACTCACACTCACACTCGCACTCACATCCACTCACACTCGCACTCGCACTCACACTCGCACTCACACTCACATCGCACTCACACTCGCACTCCACTCACACTCGCACTCGCACTCACATCGCACTCACACTCGCACTCACACTCACACTCACACTCACACTCGCACTCACACTCACACTCGCACTCACACTCGCACTCACACTCGCACTCACACTCGCACTCGCACTCACACTCGCACTCACGCACTCACACTCGCACTCGCACTCACACTCGCACTCACACTCACACTCACACTCACACTCACACTCACACACACTCACTCGCACTCACACTCGCACTCACACTCGCACTCACACTCGCACTCACACTCACACTCGCACTCACACTCGCACTCGCACTCACACTCGCACTCACACTCGCACTCGACTCACACTCGCACTGCACTCTCACTCGCACTCACACTCACACTCGCACTCACACTCACACTCGCACTCACACTCGCACTCGCTCACACTCGCACTCACACTCACTCGCACTCACACTCGCACTCACACTCGCACTCACACTCGCACTCACACTCACACTCACGCACTCACACTCGCACTCACAATCGCACTCACTCACACTCGCACTCACACTCACACTCGCACTCAGCACTCACACTCGCACTCGCACTCACACTCACACTCGCACTCACACTCACACTCGCACTCACACTCACACTCGCACTCACACTCACACTCGCACTCACACTCGCACTCACACTCACACTCGCACTCACACTCACACTCGCACTCACACTCGCACTCACACTCGCACTCACACTCGCACTCACACTCACACTCGCACTCACACTCGCACTCACACTCACACTCACACTCGCACTCACACTCGCACTCACACTCGCACTCACACTCACACTCGCACTCACACTCACATCGCACTCACACTCGCACTCACACTCACACTCACACTCACACTCACACTCGCACTCGAACTCACACTCGCACTCACAATCGCACTCACACTCACACTCACACTCGCACTCACACTCGCACTCACACTCACACTCGCACTCGCACTCACACTCGCACTCACACTCGCACTCACACTCCACTCACACTCACACTCGCACTCACACTCGCACTCACACTCGCACTCACACTCACAACGCACTCACACTCGCACTCACTCGACACTCGCACTCACACTCGCACTCACACTCGCACTCGCACTCACACTCGCACTCGCACTCACACACTCGCACTCACACTCCACATCACACTCGCACTCACTCGCACTCGCACTCACATGCACTCACGCACTCACACTCGCACTCGAACTCACACTCGCACTCACACTCGCACTCACACTAGCACTCAGCACTCACACTCGCACTCACACTCGCACTCACACTCACACTCGCACTCGCACTCACACTCGCACTCACACTCACACTCACACTCACACTCGCACTCACACTCGCACTCACACTCACACTCGCACTCCACTCACACTCGCACTCGCACTCACACTCGCA
>NW_026575073.1:0-19731 GCF_905146905.1 Nyctereutes procyonoides | reverse complement strand
CACTCGCACTCACACTCACACTCGCACTCACACTCGCACTCACACTCGCACTCACACTCACACTCGCACTCACACTCGCACTCACACTCGCACTCACACTCGCACTCGCACTCGCACTCACACTCGCACTCACACTCACACTCGCACTCGCACTCACACTCGCACTCACACTCACACTCGCACTCACACTCACACTCGCACTCACACTCGCACTCACTCACACTCGCACTCACACTCGCACTCACCACTCGCACTCACACTCGCACTCACACTCGCACTCACACTCGCACTCGCACTCACACTCGCACTCACACTCACACTCGCACTCACACTCGCACTCACACTCGCACTCGCACTCACACTCGCACTCACACTCACACTCGCACTCACACTCGCACTCACACTCACACTCGCACTCACACTCGCACTCGCACTCACACTCGCACTCGCACTCACACTCGCACTCACACTCACACTCGCACTCACACTCGCACTCGCACTCACACTCGCACTCAGCACTCACACTCACACTCGCACTCGCACTCGCACTCACACTCCCACTCGCACTCACACTCGCACTCGCACTCACACTCGCACTCGCATCAACTCGCACTCACACTCGCACTCGCACTCACACTCGCACTCACACTCGCAATCACACTCCACTATACTCGCACTCACTCGCACTCAACTCGCACTCACACTCGCACTCACACTCGCACTCACACTCGCACTCACACTCACACTCGCACTCACACTCGCACTCGCACTCACACTCGCACTCGCACTCACACTCGCACTCGCACTCACACTCGCACTCACACTCGCACTCACACTCGCACTCACACTCGCACTCGCACTCACACTGCACTCACACTCGCACTCACACTCACACTCGCACTCGCACTCACACTCGCACTCGCACTCACACTCGCACTCACACTCGCACTCGCACTCACACTCGCACTCACACTCACACTCACACTCGCACTCACACTCGCACTCACACTCGCACTCACACTCACACTCGCACTCACACTCGCACTCACACTCGCACTCACACTCACACTCGCACTCACACTCGCACTCACACTCGCACTCACACTCACACTCGCACTCACACTCGCACTCACACTCGCACTCGCACTCACACTCGCACTCACACTCGCACTCACACTCGCACTCACACTCACACTCGCACTCACACTCGCACTCGCACTCACACTCGCACTCACACTCGCACTCGCACTCACACTCGCACTCACACTCACACTCGCACTCACACTCGCACTCACACTCGCACTCGCACTCACACTCGCACTCGCACTCACACTCGCACTCACACTCACACTCGCACTCACACTCGCACTCACACTCACACTCGCACTCACACTCGCACTCACCACTCGCACTCACACTCAAACTTGCACTCTGCTCGCACTCGCACTCACACTCGCACTCACACTCGCACTCACTCGCACTCACACTCGCACTCACACTCACACTCGCACTCACACTCACACTCGCACTCACACTCACTGCACTCACACTCGCACTCACACTCACACTCGCACTCACACTCGAACTCACGCACTCGCACTCACACTCAAACTTGCACTCTTGCTCGCACTCGCACTCACACTCGCACTCACACTCGCACTCACGCACTCGCACTCACACTCAAACTTGCACTCTGCTCGCACTCGCACTCACACTCGCACTCACACTCGCACTCACACTCACACTCGCACTCACACTCGCACTCGCACTCACACTCGCACTCACACTCACACTCGCACTCACTCACTCGCACTCACACTCCACTCGCACTCACACTCGCACTCGCACTCACACTCGCACTAGCACTCACACTCACTCTCGCACTCGCAATCGCACTCAAACTCCCACTTGCCACTCACACTCGCACTCGCACTCACACTCGCACTCGCACTCACACTCGCACTCACACTCGCACTCGCACTCACACTCGCACTCACACTCGCACTCACACTCACACTCCACTCACTCGCACTCACACTCGCACTCACACTCGCACTCACACTCGCACTCACACTCGCACTCACACTCACACTCGCACTCACACTCGCACTCGCACTCACACTCGCACTCGCACTCACACTCGCACTCGCACTCACACTCACACTCGCACAGCACTCGCACTCACACTCGCACTCGCACTCACACTCAAATCGCACTCGCACTCACACACACTCGCACTCACACTCGCACTCACACTCACACTCGCACTCACACTCACACTCGCACTCACATCGCACTCGCACTCACACTCACACTCTCACGCACTCGCACTCACACTCGCACTCGCACTCACACTCAACTCGCACTCGCACTCACACTCACACACTCGCACTCACACTCGCACTCACACTCACACTCGCACTCACACTCGCACTCACACTCGCACTCACTCACACTCGCACTCACACTCGCACTCACACTCGCACTCACACTCGCACTCACACTCACACTCGCACTCACACTCGAACTCACGCACTCGCACTCACACTCAAACTTGCACTCTTGCACTCGCACTCACACTCGCACTCAATCGCACTCACACTCCACTGCACTCACACTCGCACTCAAACTCGCACTACACTCGCACTCGCACTCACACTCGCACTCACACTCGCACTCGCACTCACACTGCACTCAGACTCGCACTCACACTCGAACTCACGCACTCGCACTCACACTCGAAACTTCACACTCGCACTCACACTCGCACTCACACTCGCACTCACACTCGCACTCACACTCACACTCGCACTCACACTCGCACTCACTCGCACTCACACTCGCACTCACACTCACTCTCGCACTCGCAATCGCACTCAAACTCCCACTTGCCCTCACACTCGCACTCGCACTCACACTCGCACTCGCACTCACACTCGCACTCACACTCGCACTCACACTCACACTCGCAATCACACTCCCACTATACTCGCACTCACTCGCACTCGCACTCACACTCGCACTCACGCACTCGCACTCACACTCGCACTCACACTCGCACTCACACTCACACTCACACTCGCACTCACGCACTCACACTCACACTCGCACTCTCACTCACACTCACACTCAAACTCACACTCGCACTCACACTCACACTCGCACTCGCACTCACACTCGCACTCGCACACTCGCACTCACACTCGCACTCGCACTCACACTCGCACTCACACTCGCACTCACACTCACACTCGCACTCACACTCGCACTCACACTCACACTCGCACTCACACTCACACTCGCACTCACACTCGCACTCGCACTCACACTCGCACTCACACTCGCACTCACACTCGCACTCGCACTCACACTCGCACTCACACTCGCACTCACACACTCGCACTCGCACTCACACTCGCACTCACACTCGCACTCGCACTCACACTCGCACTCACACTCGCACTCACACTCGCACTCACGCACTCGCACTCACACTCACACTCACACACTCAAACTCGCACTCGCACTCACACTCGCATTCACACTCGCACTCACACTCACACTCGCACACAAATCACACTCGCACTCACAGTCGCACTCAAACTCACTCGCACTCGCACTCACACTCGCACTCACACTCCACTCACACTCGAACTCACTCGCACTCGCACTCACACTCGCACTCACGCACTCACACTCACACTCCCTCTCACACTCGCATTCACACACGCACTCACTCATACTCCCACTAACAGTCGCACTCACGCACTCGCACTCAAACTCGCACTCACACTCGAACTCACACACACACTCACACACAAACTCACACTCGCACTCACACACTACCCGCACTCGCATTCACACTCGAACTCGCACTCACACTCGCACTCGCATTCCCACTCGCACTCACGCTCGCACTCGCACTCACTCACTCTGCACTCGCAGTCACACTCGCACTCACTCTCACTCACACTCGAACTCACGCACTCGCACTCACACTCAAACTTGCACTCTGCTCGCACTCGCACTCACTCTCGCACTCGCAATCGCACTCAACTCCACTGCACTCACACTCGCACTCGCACTCAAACTCGCACTAAAACTCGCGCTCGCACTCACACTCACAGTCACACTCACATTCGCACTCACACTCACACTCGCACTCACACTCGCACTCACACTCGCACTCACACTCACACTCGCTCTCACACTCGAACTCACGCACTCAAACTCACACTCAAACTTGCACTCTTGCTCCCACTCGCACTCACGCTCGCACTCACACTGACACACTCGCACTCACTCTCACACTCGCACTCACACTCGAACTCACGCACTCGCACTCACACTCAAACTTGCACTCTTGCTCGCAATCGCACTCACACTCCCACTCGCACTCTCACTCGCACTCAAACTTCCACTCGCACTCACACTTGCACTCGCACTCACACTCGCACTAGCACTCACACTCACTCTCGCACTCGCAATCGTACTCAAACTCCCACTTGCCCTCACACTCGCGCTCGCACTCACACTCGCACTCGCATTCAAACTCGCACTCACACTCGCGCTCGCACCCACACTCGCAGTCACACTCGCAATCACACTCCCACTTATACTCGCACTCACTCGCACTCATACTCGCACTCACTCACTCGCACTCAAATTCGCGCTCACACTCGCACTCACACTCACACTAGCACTCACACTCGCGCTAGCATTCACACTCCACTCGCACTCACGCTCGCACTCGCACTCACCCTCACACTCCCACAGGCACTCGCACTCGCACTCGCACTCGCACTCACACTCAAACTCACACTCGCACTCACACTCACACACTCGCACTCACACTCGCACTCACACTCCACTCGCACTCACGATCGCACTCGCAATCACCTCACACTCCCTCACGCACTCGCACTCACACTCGCACTCACACTCAAACTCGCACTCGCACTCACACTCACACACTCGCACTCACACTCGCACTCACACTCACACTCGCACTCACACTCGCACTCACTCACACTCGCACTCACACTCAACTCACACTCGCACTCACACTCGACACTCACGCACTCGCACTCATACTCAAACTTGCACTCTTGCTCGCATTCGCACTCACACTCGCACTCACACTCGCACTCACGCACTCGCGCTCGCACTCAAACTTGCACTCTTGCTCGCACTCGCACTCACACTCGAACTCACACTCACATTGACACTCACACTCGCACTCGTACTCACTCTCGCACTCGCTCCACACTCACATTCGCACTCACACTCACACTCGCACTCACACTCGCACTCACACTCGCACTCACCATTCGCACTCACACTCAAACTTGCACTCTTGCTCGCACTCGCACACACACTCGCACTCCACTCGCACTCCCACTCGCACTCACACTCGCACTCACACTCACACTCGCACTCACACTCACACTCGAACTCACACTCGCACTTGCACTCACACTCGCACTCACACTCACACTCGCACTCACACTCGAAATCACGCACTCGCACTCACACTCAAATTGCACTCTTGCTCGCACTCGCACTCACACTCGCACTCACACTCGCACTCACGCACTCGCACTCGCACTCAACTTGCACTCTTGCTCGCACTCGCACTCACACTCGCAGTCACACTCACACTGACACTCACATTCGCACTCGCACTCACACTCGCATCGCACTCACACTCGCACTCACCCTCACACTCGCACTCACACTCACATCGCACTCACACTCGCACTCACACTCACACTCGCACTCACACTGCACTCACACTCGCACTCGCACTCACACTCGCACTCAGCACTCCCACTCGCACTCACACTGGCACTCACACTCCATTCACACTCGCACTCACTCGCACTCGCACTCACACTGCACTCACGCACTCGCACTCAAATCGCACTCACACTCACACTCGCACTCACACTCGCACTTGCACTCGCACTCACGCACTCGCACTCGCACTCACATTCGCACTCACACTCACACACTCACACTCAAACTCGCACTCGCACTCAACTCGCATCACACTCGCACTCACACTCAAACTCGCACTCGCACTCACACTCGCACTCACACTCGCACTCACACTCGCACTCACACTCGCACTCACACTCGCACTCACACTCGAACTCACTCGCACTCGCACTCACATCGCACTCACGCACTCGCACTCAAATCGCACTCACACTCACACTCGCCTCCCACTCGCACTCACACTCGCACTCACTCATACTCCACTACATCGCAATCACGCACTCGAACTCACACTCGCACTCACACTCGACACTCACACACACACTCACACACAACTCACACTCGCACTCACACCCACTCGCACTCGCACTCACACCGAACTCGCACTCACACTCGCACTCGCACTCCACTCGCACTCACACTCGCACTCGCACTCACCTCACTCGCACTCACAGTCACAATCGCACTCGCACTCACACTCGCACTCACACTCGAACTCACGCACTCGCACTCACACTCAAACTTGCACTCTGCACTCGCACTCACACTCGCACTCGCACTCACACTCACACTCGCACTCACACTCGCACTCACACTCGCACTCACACTCGCACTCGCACTCACACTCGCACTCACACTCACACTCGCACTCACACTCGCACTCACACTCGCACTCACACTCACACTCACACTCGCACTCGCACTCACACTCGCACTCACACTCACACTCGCACTCACACTCACACTCGCACTCACACTCGCACTCACACTCACACTCGCACTCACACTCACACTCGCACTCGCACTCACACTCGCACTCACACTCGCACTCACACTCGCACTCACACTCGCACTCACACTCGCACTCGCACTCACACTCGCAATCGCACTCAACTCCACTCGCACTCACACTCGCACTCACACTCGCACTCACACTCGCACTCGCACTCACACTCGCACTCACACTCGCACTCGCACTCACACTCGCACTCAACTCGCACTCACACTCGAACTCACGCACTCGCAATCACACTCAAACTCACACTCGCACTCACACTCGCACTCACACTCGCACTCACACTCGCACTCACACTCACACTCGCACTCACACTCGCACTCACACTCGCACTCACTCGCACTCACACTCGCACTCACACTCACACTCGCACTCACATCGCACTCACACTCGCACTTGCACTCACACTCGCACTCGCACTCACACTCGCACTCGCACTCGCACTCACACTCGCACTCACACTCACACTCGCACTCACACTCCACTAACTCGCACTCACTCGCACTCGCACTCACACTCGCACTCGCACTCGCACTCACACTCGCACTCACACTCACACTCGCACTCACACTCACACTCGCACTCACGCACTCCACACTCACACTCGCACTCCACTCACACTCACACTCAACTCACACTCGCACTCACACTCGCACTCGCACTCACACTGCAACTCGAAACATCGCACTCGCACTCACACTCGCACTCACACTCGCACTCGCACTCACACTCGCACTCAAATCGCACTCGCACTCTCACTCGCACTCCACTCACATCGCACTCACACTCACACTCGCACTCACACTCCATCACACTCGCACTCACTCGCACTCGCACTCACACTCGCACTCACACTCGCACTCACACTCGCACTCACACTCACACTCGCACTCACACTCGCACTCACACTCACACTCGCACTCACACTCGAACACACTCGCACTCACACTCGCACTCAGCACTCCCACTCGCACTCACACTCGCACTCACACTCCACTCACACTCGCACTCACTCGCACTCGCACTCACACTCGCACTCACGCACTCGCACACATCGCACTCACACTCGCACTCACACTCGCACTCACACTCGCACTCACGCACTCGCACTCCATCACACTCACACTCACACACTCAAACTCGCACTCGCACTCACACTCGCATCACACTCGCACTCACACTCACACTCGCACACAATCACACTCGCACTCACAGTCGCACTCACACTCACTCGCACTCGCACTCACACTCGCACTCACACTCCACTCACACTCGAACTCACTCGCACTCGCACTCACACTCGCACTCAGCACTCACACTCACACTCGCACTCACACTCGCACTCACACACGCACTCACTCAACTCGCACTCACATCGCACTCACGCACTCGCACTCAAACTCGCACTCACACTCGAACTCACACACACACTCACACTCACACTCACACTCGCACTCACACACTCACGCACTCGCACTCACACTCGAACTCGCACTCACACTCGCACTCGCATTCCCACTCGCACTCACACTCGCACTCGCACTCACACTCGCACTCGCACTCACACTCGCACTCACACTCACTCACACTCGAACTCACGCACTCGCACTCACACTCAAACTTGCACTCTTGCTCGCACTCGCACTCACACTCGCACTCGCACTCGCACTCAACTCCACTGCACTCACACTCGCACTCGCACTCACACTCGCACTACACTCGCACTCGCACTCACACTCACACTCACACTCACACTCGCACTCACACTCACACTCGCACTCACACTCGCACTCACACTCACACTCGCACTCACACTCGAACTCACGCACTCACACTCACACTCAAACTGCACTCTGCTCACACTCGCACTCACACTCGCACTCACACTCACACTCGCACTCGCACTCACACTCGCACTCACACTCGAACTCACGCACTCGCACTCACACTCAAACTCGCACTCGCTCGCACTCGCACTCACACTCCACTCGCACTCACACTCGCACTCACACTCCACTCGCACTCACACTCGCACTCACACTCGCACTCACACTCACACTCGCACTCACACTCGCACTCACACTCGCACTCGCACTCACACTCGCACTCGCACTCACACTCGCACTCACACTCGCACTCACACTCGCACTCGCACTCACACTCGCACTCACACTCGCACTCACACTCACACTCGCACTCACACTCGCACTCACACTCGCACTCACACTCGCACTCACACTCGCACTCACACTCGCACTCACACTCACACTCGCACTCACACTCGCACTCGCACTCACACTCCACTCGCACTCACGCACTCGCACTCACACTCACACTCACACACTCGCACTCACACTCGCACTCGCACTCACACTCGCACTCACACTCACACTCACACACTCGCACTCACACTCACACTCGCACTCGCACTCACACTCACACTCGCACTCACACTCGCACTCGCACTCACACTCACACTCGCACTCGCACTCACACTCGCACTCGCACTCACACTCACACTCGCACTCACACTCGCACTCACACTCCACACTCGCACTCACACTCGCACTCACACTCGCACTCACACTCACACTCGCACTCACACTCGCACTCACCACTCGCACTCACACTCGCACTCGCACTCACACTCGAACTCACGCACTCGCACTCACACTCAAACTTGCACTCTTGCTCGCACTCGCACTCACACTCGCACTCACACTCGCACTCACGCACTCGCACTCGCACTCAAACTTGCACTCTGCTCGCACTCGCACTCACACTCGCACTCACACTCACACTCGACACTCACACTCGCACTCACACTCGCACTCACACTCGCACTCACACTCGCACTCACACTCACACTCGCACTCACACTCGCACTCACACTCGCACTCACACTCGCACTCACACTCGCACTCACACTCACAACTCGCACTCGCACTCACACTCGCACTCACAGCACTCGCACACTCGCACTCACACTCGCACTCACACTCCACTCGCACTCACACTCGCACTCACACTCGCACTCACACTCGCACTCACACTCACACTCGCACTCACACTCGCACTCACACTAGCACTCGCACTCACACTCGCACTCACATCGCACTCGCACTCATACTCGCACTCGCACTCACACTCACACACTCGCACTCACACTCGCACTCACATCCCACTCGCACTCACACTCGCACTCACACTCGCACTCACACTCACACTCGCACTCACACTCGCACTCACACTCGCACTCGCACTCACACTCGCACTCACGCACTCGCACTCACACTCAAACTTGCACTCTTGCTCGCACTCGCACTCACACTCGCACTCACACTCGCACTCACACTCGCACTCACACTCGCACTCACACTCACACTCGCACTCACACTCGCACACTCACACTCGACACTCACACGCACTCGCACTCACACTCACACTTGCACTCGCTCGCACTCGCACTCACACTCGCACTCGCACTCACACTCGCACTCACACTCGCACTCGCACTCACACTCACACTCGCACTCACACTCGCACTCGCACTCACACTCGCACTCACACTCACACTCGCACTCACACTCACACTCGCACTCACACTCGCACTCGCACTCCACTCGCACTCACACTCACACTCGCACTCACACTCGCACTCGCACTCGCACTCACACTCGCACTCGCACTCGCACTCACACTCGCACTCACACTCACACTCACACTCGCACTCACACTCGCACTCACACTCGCACTCACACTCGCACTCGCACTCACACTCGCACTCACACTCGCACTCACACTCGCACTCACACTCACACTCGCACTCACACTCGCACTCACACTCGCACTCACACTCAAACTCGCACTCACTCGCACTCGCACTCACACTCGCACTCACACTCGCACTCACACTCGCACTCACACTCGCACTCACACTCACACTCGCACTCACACTCGCACTCACACTCGCACTCGCACTCACACTCGCACTCACACTCGCACTCGCACTCACACTCGCACTCGCACTCGCACTCGCACTCACACTCGCACTCACACTCACACTCACACTCGCACTCGCACTCGCACTCACACTCGCACTCGCACTCACACTCGCACTCACACTCGCACTCACACTCGCACTCACGCACTCGCACTCACACTCAAACTTGCACTCTGTCGCACTCGCACTCACACTCGCACTCACACTCACACTCGCACTCACACTCGCACTGCACTCACACTCGCACTCACACTCACACTCACACTCGCACTCGCACTCACACTCGCACTCACACTCACACTCGCACTCGCACTCGCACACTCGCACTCACACTCGCACTCGCACTCACACTCGCACTCACACTCACACTCGCACTCACACTCGCACTCACACTCACACTCGCACTCACACTCGAACTCACGCACTCGCACTCACACTCGCACTCACACTCGACACTCACACTCGAACTCGCACTCGCACTCATAATCGCACTCGCAAAAAACAAAACAAAACAAAAAAACAAAAAAGCAAAAAAAACAAAAAAACAAAAAAATAAAAAAATTGCACTCGCACTCACACTCGCACTCACACTCGCACTCGCACTCACACTCACACTAGCACTCTCATTCGCACTCAAACTTCCACTCGCACTAACACACTCGCACTCTCACTCGCACTCGCACTCACACTCGCACTCACACTCACACTCGAACTCGCACTCGCACTCAAACTAGCACTTGCACTCACACTCACAATCGCACTCGCACTCATATTCGCACTCGCACTCACACTCAAACTCGCACTCGCACTCACACACTCGCACTCACACTCGCACTCACATTCCCACTCGCACTCACACTCGCACTCACACTCGCACTCACACTCACCACTCGCACTCACACTCGCACTCACACTCGCACTCACACTCGCACTCACGAATCGCACTCACACTCAAACTTGCACTCTTGCTCGCACTCGCACTCACACTCGCACTCACACTCGCACTCGCACTCGCACTCACACTCGCACTCACACTCACACTCGCACTCACACTCGCACTCACACTCGCACTACTCGCACTCGCACTCACACTCGCACTCACGCACTCGCACTCGCACTCAAACTTGCACTATGCTCTCACTCGCACTCACACTCACACTCGCACTCGCACTCACACTTGCACTCGCACTCACACTCACCCTCGCAGTCACACTCGCACTCACACACACACTCGCACTCCACTCTCACTCGCACTCACACTCACACTCTCACTCGCACTCATATTCGCACTCGCACTCACACATCGCACTCGCACTCACACTCACACTCGCACTCACACTCGCACTGACATTCCCACTCGCACTCACACTCGAACTCACGCACTCGCACTCACACTCAAACTTGCACACTTGTCGCACTCGCACTCACACTCACACTCACACTCACACTCGCACTCACACTCGCACTCGCACTCACACTCGCACTCACACTCGCACTCACACTCGCACTCACACTCACACTCGCACTCACACTCGCACTCGCACTCACACTCGCACTCACACTCACACTCGCACTCACACTCGAACTCACGCACTCACACTCACACTCACACTGCACTCGCTCCACTCGCACTCACACTCGACCACTCACACTCGCACTCGCACTCACACTCGCACTCACACTCGAACTCACGCACTCGCACTCACACTCAAACTTGCACTCTTGCTCGCACTCGCACTCACACTCGCACTCACACTCGCACTCACACTCGCACTCACACGCACTCGCACTCACACTCGCACTCGCACTCACACTCACACTCGCACTCGCACTCACACTCACACTCGCACTCACACTCACACTCGCACTCACACTCGACACTCGCACTCGCACTCACACTCGCACTCACACTCACACTCGCACTCACACTCGCACTCGCACTCACTCGCACTCACACTCGCACTCACACTCGCACTCAAACTCGCACTCACACTCACACTCGCACTCACACTCACACTCGCACTCACACTCGCACTCACACTCGCACTCGCACTCACACTCGCACTCAAACTCGCACTCTGCTCGCACTCGCACTCACACTCGCACTCACACTCACACTCGCACTCACACTCGCACTCGCACTCACACTCACACTCGCACTCTCACTCGCACTCAAACTTCCACTCCACTCACACTGCACTCGCACTCACACTCGCACTCGCACTCACACTCACACTCGCACTGCATCGCACTCAAACTCCACTTGCACTCACACTCACACTCGCACTTGAACTCGCACTCACACTCGCACTCGCACTCACACTCGCACTGCACTCACACTCGCACTCACACTCACACTCGCACTCACACTCGCACTCCACTCACACTCGCACTCACACTCGCACTCAGCACTCACACTCGCACTCACGCACTCGCACTCACACTCAAACTTGCACTCTGCTCGCACTCGCACTCACACTCGCACTCACACTCACACTCGCACTCACACTCGCACTCGCACTCGCACTCACACTCGCACTCACACTCACCTCGCACTCACACTCGCACTCACACTCACACTCGCACTCACACTCAAACTTGCACTCTTGCTCGCACTCGCACTCACACTCGCACTCACACCACTCGCACTCACACTCGCACTCGCACTCACACTCGCACTCACCTCACACTCGCACTCACACTCACACTCGCACTCGCACTCGCACTCAAACTCCACTGCACTCACACTCGCACTCGCACTCACACTCGCACTCACACTCGCACTCACACTCGCACTCACACTCGCACTCACACTCGCACTCAATCGCACTCGCACTCACACTCGCACTCACACTCGCACTCACACTCGCACTCAACTCCACTCGCACTCACACTGCACTCGCACTCACACTCGCACTCGAACTCGCACTCGCACTCACATCACACTCGCACTCACACTCACACTTGCACTCACACTCACACTCGCACTCACACTCGCACTCACACTCGCACTCACACTCACACTCGCACTCGCACTCACACTCACACTCGCACTCACACTCGCACTCACACTCGCACTCACACTCACACTCGCACTCACACTCGAACTCACGCACTCGCACTCACACTCAAACTTGCACTCTTGCGCACTCGCACTCACACTCGCACTCACACTCACACTCGCACTCGCACTCACACTCGCACTCACACTCGAACTCACGCACTCGCACTCACACTCACACTTGCACTCTGCTCGCACTCGCACTCACACTCAGCACTCTCACTCGCACTCACACTCCACTCGCACTCACACTCGCACTCGCACTCACACTCGCACTCGCACTCACACTCACACTCGCACTCGCACTCGCACTCACACTCCACTGCACTCACACTCGCACTCGCACTCACACTCGCACTCGCATCAACTCGCACTCACACTCGCACTCGCACTCACACTCGCATCACACTCGCACTCACACTCGCACTCAACTCACTCACTCGCACTCATACTCGCACTCACTCACTCGCACTCAATCGCACTCACACTCGCACTCACACTCACGCACTCACACTCACACTCGCACTCACACTCCACTCGCACTCACACTCGCACTCACACTCACACTCACACTCACACTCGCACTCGCACTCACACTCGCACTCGCACTCACACTCAACTCACGCACTCGCACTCACACTCACACTCGCACTCACACTCGCACTCACACTCACACTCGCACTCACACTCGCACTCGCACTCACACTCGCACTCGCACTCACACTCGCACTCACACTCGAACTCACGCACTCGCACTCACACTCGCACTTGCACTCACACTCGAACTCACACTCACACGCAATCGAACTCGCACTCGCACTCATAATCGCACTCGCAAAAACAAACAAAACAAAAACAAAAAAGCAAAAAACACAAAAACAACAAATAAAAATTGCACTCGCACTCACACTCGCACTCACACTCGCACTCGCACTCACACTCACACTAGCACTCTCACTCGCACTCAAACTTCCACTCGCACTAACACACTCGCACTCTCACTCGCACTCGCACTCACACTCGCACTCACACTCACACTCGAACTCGCACTCGCACTCAAACTAGCACTTGCACTCACACTCACAATCGCACTCGCACTCATATTCGCACTCGCACTCACACTCAAACTCGCACTCGCACTCACACACTCGCACTCACACTCGCACTCACATTCCCACTCGCACTCACACTCGCACTCACACTCGCACTCACACTCACACTCACACTCGCACTCACAGTCGCACTCACACTCGCACTCACACTCGCACTCACGGATCGCACTCACACTCAAACTTGCACTCTTGCTCGCACTCGCACTCACACTCGCACTCACACTCGCATTCGCACTCGCACTCACACTAGCACTCACACTCACACTCGCACTCACACTCGCACTCACACTCGCACTACTCGCACTCGCACTCACACTCGCACTCACGCACTCGCGCTCGCACTAAAACTTGCACTATTGCTCTCACTCGCACTCACACTCACACTCGCACTCGCACTCACACTTGCACTCGCACTCACACTCACCCTCGCAGTCACACTCGCACTCACACACACACTCGCACTCCACTCTCACTCGCACTCACACTCACACTCTCACTCGCACTCATATCGCACTCGCACTCACACAATCGCACTCGCACTCACACTCACACACTCGCATTCACACTCGCACTGACATTCCACTCGCACTCACACTCGAACTCACGCACTCGCATTCATACTCAAATTGCACACTGTCGCACTCGCACTCACACTCACACTCACACTCGCACTCACACTCGTACTCGCACTCACTCTCGCACTCACACTCGCACTCGCACTCACACTCGCACTCACACTCGCACTCACACTCGCACTCGCACTCAAACTCGCACTCACACTCAACACTCGCACTCACACTCGCACTCACGCACTCAAACTCACACTCACACTCGCACTCACACTCGCACTCGCACTCACACTCGCACTCACACTCACACTCGCACTCGCACTCACACTCGCACTCACACTCGAACTCACGCACTCGCACTCACACTCAAACTTGCACTCTGCTCGCACTCGCACTCACACTCGCACTCGCACTCACACTCGCACTCACACTCGCACTCACACTCGCACTCGCACTCACACTCGCACTCAGCACTCACACTCACACTCGCACTCGACACTCAAACTCGCACTCACACTCGCACTCACACTCGCACTCGCACTCACACTCGCACTCACACTCGCACTCGCACTCACACTCGCACTCACACTCACACTCGCACTCACACTCGCACTCACACTCGCACTCACTCGCACTCACACTCGCACTCACTCACTCGCACTCACACTCACACTCACACTCGCACTCACACTCACACTCGCACTCACAGCACTCGCACTCACACTCGCACTCGCACTCACACTCGCACTCAAACTTGCACTCTGCTCGCACTCGCACTCACACTCGCACTCACACTCACACTCACACTCGCACTCGCACTCACACTCACACTCGCACTCACACTCGCACTCAACTCCACTCCACTCACACTCGCACTCGCACTCACATCGCACTCGCACTCACACTCACTCTCGCACTCAATCGCACTCACACTCCCACTCGCCCTCACACTCACACTCGCACTGAACTCGCACTCACACTCGCACTCGCACTCACACTCGCACTCACACTCACACTCGCACTCACACTCACACTCGCACTCACACTCGCACTCACACTCGCACTCACACTCGAACACTCGCACTCGCACTCACACTCGCACTCACGCACTCGCACTCGCACTCAAACTTGCACTCTTGCTCGCACTCGCACTCACACTCGCACTCACACTCACACTCGCACTCACACTCGCACTCGCACTCGCACTCACACTCGCACTCACACTGACCTCGCACTCACACTCGCACTCGCACTCACGAACTCGCACTCACACTCAAACTGCACTCGCTCGCACTCGCACTCACACTCGCACTCACACTCACACTCGCACTCACACTCTCACTCGCACTCACACTCGCACTCACACTCACACTCGCACTCACACTCACACTCGCACTCGCACTCGCACTCACACTCCACTTGCACTCACACTCGCACTCGCACTCAAACTCGCACTCACACTCGCACTCACACTCGCACTCACACTCACACTCGCACTCACACTCCACTATACATCGCACTCTCACTCACACTCGCACTCACACTCGCACTCACACTCGCACTCAACTCCACTCCCACTCACACTCGCACTCGCACTCACACTCGCACTCGAACTCGCACTCGCACTCAAATCACACTCGCAAAAAAACAAAAACAAAACAAAAAAACAAAAGCAAAAAAACATCAAAAAATAAAAAAATGCACTCGCACTCACACTCGCACTCACACTCGCACTCACACTCACACTCACACTCGCACTCACACTCACACTCGCACTCACACTCGCACTCACACTCGCACTCACACTCACACTCGCACTCACACTCGAACTCACGCACTCAAACTCACACTCAAACTTGCACTCTTGCTCCACTCGCACTCACACTCGCACTCACACTGACACACTCGCACTCGCACTCACACTCGCACTCACACTCGAACTCACGCACTCGCACTCACACTCAAACTTGCACTCTGCTCGCACTCGCACTCACACTCCCACTCGCACTCTCACTCGCACTCAAACTCCACTCGCACTCACACTGCACTCGCACTCACACTCGCACTAGCACTCACACTCACTCTCGCACTCGCAATCGCACTCAAACTCCACTTGCACTCACACTCGCACTCGCACTCACACTCGCACTCGCATCAAACTCGCACTCACACTCGCACTCGCACTCACACTCGCACTCACACTCGCAATCACACTCCCACTATACTCGCACTCACTCGCACTCATACTCGCACTCACTCACTCGCACTCAAATCGCACTCACACTCGCACTCACACTCACACTCGCACTCACACTCGCACTCGCACTCACACTCCACTCGCACTCACACTCGCACTCGCACTCACACTCACACTCCCACAGCACTCGCACTCACACTCGCACTCGCACTCACACTCAAACTCGCACTCGCACTCACACTCACACACTCGCACTCACACTCGCACTCACACTCACACTCGCACTCACACTCGCACTCACTCTCGCACTAACACTCACACTCGCACTCACACTCGAACTCACGCACTCGCACTCACACTCGCACTCACACTCGACACTCACGCACTCGCACTCACACTCAAACTTGCACTCTGCTCGCACTCGCACTCACACTCGCACTCACACTCGCACTCACGCACTCGCACTCACACTCAAACTTGCACTCTTGCTCGCACTCGCACTCACACTCGAACTCACACTCACATTGACACTCACACTCGCACTCACACTCGCACTCGCTCCACACTCACATTCGCACTCACGCTCACACTCGCACTCACACTCGCACTCACACTCGCAGTCACACTCGCACTCACCCATTCGCACTCACACTCAAACTTGCACTCTTGCTCGCACTGGCACACACACTCGCACTCCCACTCGCACTCACACTCGCACTCACACTCGCACTCACACTCACACTCGCACTCACACTCGCACTCACACTCGCACACTCACACTCGAAATCACGCACTCGCACTCACACTCAAATTGCACTCTTGCTCGCACTCGCACTCACACTCGCACTCACACTCGCACTCACGCACTCGCGCTCACACTCAAACTCGCACTCAGCTCGCACTCGCACTCACACTCGCAGTCACACTCACACTCGCACTCACATTCGCACTCGCACTCACACTCGCACTCGCACTCACACTCGCACTCACACTCACACTCGCACTCACACTCACACTCGCACTCACAACTCGCACTCACACTCACACTCGCACTCGCACTCACACTCGCACTCAGCACTCGCACTCGCACTCACACTCGCACTCACACTCCCATCACACTCGCACTCACTCACACTCGCACTCACACTGGCACTCACGCACTCGCACTCAAATTCGCACTCACACTCACACTCGCACTCACACTCGCACTGCACTCGCACTCACGCACTCGCACTCGCACTCACATCGCACTCACACTCACACTCACACACTCACACTCAACTCGCACTCGCACTCACACTCGCATTCACACTCGCACTCACACTCAAACTCGCACTCGCACTCACACTCGCACTCACACTCACACTCGCACTCACACTCGCACTCACACTCGCACTCACACTCGCACTCACACTCGCACTCGCACTCACACTCGCACTCACACTCGCACTCACACTCGCACTCACACTCGCACTCGCACTCACACTCGCACTCACACTCACACTCGCACTCACGCACTCGCACTCAAACTCGCACTCACACTCGAACTCACACTCACACTCACACACAACTCACACTCGCACTCACACTCCACCCGCACTCGCACTCACACTCGAACTCGCACTCACACTCGCACTCGCATCCCACTCGCACTCACGCTCGCACTCGCACTCACACTCACTCGCACTCACACTCACACTCGCACTCGCACTCACACTCGCACTCACACTCGAACTCACGCACTCGCACTCACACTCAAACTTGCACTCTTGCACTCGCACTCACACTCGCACTCGCAATCGCACTCAACTCCCACTCGCACTCACACTCGCACTCGCACTCACACTCGCACTCGCACTCACACTCGCACTCACACTCGCACTCACACTCACACTCGCACTCACACTCACACTCGCACTCACACTCGCACTCACACTCACACTCGCACTCGCACTCGCACTCACACTCACACTCGCACTCACACTCGCACTCA
>NW_026575072.1:0-881 GCF_905146905.1 Nyctereutes procyonoides | reverse complement strand
TTCCTGCATGGAGCCTGCCTCTCCCTCTGCCTGTGTCTCTGCCTCTCTCTCTCTCTCTCTCTCTCTCTCTCTTTCACTCAAATAAATAATTAAAATATATTTTTTCAAAGTATATTGCAGGGCAGCCCTGGTGGCTCAGCGTCTTAGCGCTGCGTTCAGCCCGTGTGCGATGCTGAAGACCCAGGATCGAGTCCCACGTCAGGGTCCCCGCATGGAGCCTGCTTCTCCCTCTGTCTGTGTCTCTGCCCCTCTGTCTCTCTCTCGATCTCTCTCTCTCTCTCAAATGAATGAATGAATGAATACATAAATAAATAAACAAAATAAAAAGTATATTGCAGGCATATTAGTAGCTATATTCGTGTGTTGTTTTTGCATTTTATGGTGACTGGACCTA
The DNA here is from genome assembly GCF_905146905.1 of Nyctereutes procyonoides. Lineage (NCBI taxonomy): Eukaryota > Metazoa > Chordata > Mammalia > Carnivora > Canidae > Nyctereutes > Nyctereutes procyonoides. The sequence goes on along the minus strand of NW_026575072.1, from coordinate 487 downwards.
GCAACTCTTTACATCCACAGCCATCACTTCTAGTCCTCACAACAGTGTTGCGGGACAGGCGGTATTATTTCCTTTTTACAGATGAAATTGATGACCTCAAGCACATGGGGTTCCTTCCCTTTCTTTTTTTCTGTTCAGAATATACAAGCTATAACTGAGTAAATTGCAAGAAACCCACTTCTGTGATCAACATCTTTACTTTCCTCAAATGATTTTAATATTTTTCTCAATTCTGAACTCCTTATCTATCTTACTACTCCTTTTCAAATAACTTAGGATACTAAATAAATCTTAAAAAAAAAAAGGTAACCCTGGTGGCACAACGGTTTAGCGCCGCCTGCAGGCGGGGTGTGATCCTGGAGACCCGGATCACGTCCCACATCGGGCTTCCTGCATGGATCCTGCTTCTCCCTCTGCCTGTGTCTCTGCCTCTCTCTCTCTCTCTGTAGGACTATCATAAATAAATAAAAAATTAAAAAAAACTAAA
>NW_026575071.1:0-66681 GCF_905146905.1 Nyctereutes procyonoides | reverse complement strand
GTCTCTTTCTTTTTTTAATAATAAATTTATTTTTATTGGTGTTCAATTTCCCAACATACAGGATAACACCCAGTGCTCATCCCGTCATGTGCCCCCCTCAGTGCCCGCCACCCTGTCACCCCCATCCTCCCCGACCTCCTCCCATTGGACCACCCCTACCTCATTTCCCAGAGTTAGGAGTCTTCCATGGTCTGTCTCCCTTTCTGATATTTCCTACACATTTCTTCTCCCTTCCCCTCTATTCCCTTTCACTATTATTTATATTCCCCCAATGAATGAGACCATATAATGTTTGTCCTTCTCCGATTGACTTATTTCACTCAGCATAATACCCTCCAGTTCCATCCATATCGAAGCAAATGGTGGGTATTTGTCATTTCTAATGGCTGAGGAATATTCCATTGTATACATAAACCACATCTTCTTTATCCATCATCTTTCGATGGGCACCGAGGCTCCTTCCACAGTTTGGCTATTGTGGACATGGCTGCTAGAAACATCGGGGTGCAGGTGTCCTGGCGTTTCATTGCATCTGCATCTTTGGGGTAAATCCCCAGCAGTGAAATTGCTGGGTCGTAGGGCAGGTCTATTTTTAACTCTTTGAGGAACCTCCACACAGTTTTCCAGAGTGGCTGCACCAGTTCACATTCCCACCAACAGTGTAAGAGGGTTCCCTTTTCTCCGCATCCTCTCCAACATCTGTGGTTTCCTGCCTTGTTAATTTTCCACATTCTCACTGGTGTGAGGTGGGATCTCATTGTGGTTTTGATTTGTATTCCCCTGATGGCAAGTGATGCAGAGCATTTTTTCTTTTTTTTATTTTTAATATATTTTTATTGGAATTCAATTTGCCAACATATAGTATAACACCCAGTGCTCATCCCATCAAGTGACCCCCTCAAGGCCTGTCACCCAGTCACCCCAACCCCCGACCCGCGTAGCATTTTTTCATGTACTTCTTAGCTATGTCTATGTCTTCCTCTGTGAGATTTCTTTTCATGTCTTTTGCCAAATTCATGATTGGATTGTTTGTTTGTTTGGTGTTGAGTTTAATAAGTTCTTTATAGATCTTGGAAACTAGCCCTTTATCTGATACATCATTTGCAAATATCTTCTCCCATTCTGTAGGTTGTCTCTGAGTTTTGTTGACTGTATCCTTTGCTGTGCAAAAGCTTCTTATCTTGATGAAGTTCCAATAGTTCATTTTTGCTTTTGTTTCTTTTGCCTTCGTGGATGTATCTTGCAAGAAGTGACTGTGGCCGAGTCCAAAAAGGGTGTTGCCTGTGATCTCCTCTAGGATTTTGATGGAATCTTGTCTCACATTTAGATCTTTCATCCATTTTGAGTTTATCTTGGTGTCTGGTGCAAGAAAGTGGTCCAGTTTCATTCTTCTTCTGCATGTGGATGTCCAATTTTCCCAGCACCATTTACTGAAGAGACTGTCTTTCTTCCAGTGGATCATCTTTCCTCTTTTATTGAATATTAGTTGACCATAAATTTGTGGATCCACTTCTGGATTCTCTATTCTGTTCCATTGATCTATGTGTCTGTTCTTGTGCCAGTACCACACTGTCTTGATGACCACAGCTTTGTAGTACAACCTGAAATCTGGCATTGTGATGCCCCCAGCTATGGTTTTCTTTTTTAAAATTCCCCTGGCTATTCGGGGTCTTTTCTGATTCCACAGAAATCTTAAAATAATTTGCTGTAACTCTCGGAAGAAAGTACATGGTATTTTTTTAAAAAGATTTATTTATTTATGATAGACATAGAGAGAGGGGCAGAGACAGGAGGAGGGAGAAGCAGGCTCAATGCCGGGAGCCCAACGTGGGACTCGATCCCGGGAATCCAGGATCCCGCCCTGGGCTAAAGGCAGGTGCTAAACCGCTGAGCCAACCAGGGATCCCCTCATGGCATTTTGATAAGAATTGCCTTAAACGGGAACCCTGGGTGGCGCAGCGGTTAAGCGCCTGCCTTTGGCCCAGGGCGCAATCCTGGAGACCCGGGATTGAGTCCCACGTCGGGCTCCCGGTGCATGGAGCCTGCTTCTCCCTCTGCCTGTGTCTCTGCCTCTCTCTCTCTGTGAGTATCATAAATAAAAAAAAAATAATTGCATTAAAAGTGTAAATTGCCCTGGGTAATATTGACATTTTCACAATATTAATTCTGCCAATCCATGAGCTGGGAATATTTTTCCATCTCTTTGTATCTTCCTCAATTTTTTTCAGAAGTGTTCTATAGTTTTTACAGTATAGATCCTTTACCTCTTTGGTTAGGTTTATTCCTAGGTATCTTATGCTTTTGGGTGCAATTGTAAATGTGATTGATTCCTTAATTTCTCTTTCTTCAGTCTCGTTGTTAATGTATAGAAATGCCACTGACTTCTGGGCATTGATTTTGTATCCTGCCACACTGCCAAATTGCTGTATGAGTTCTAGCAATCTTGGGGTGGAGGCTTTTGGGTTTTCTAAGTAGAGTATCATGTCATCGGCGAAGAGGGAGAGTTTGACTTCTTTTTTGCCAATTTGAATGCCTTTAATGTCTTTTTGTTGTCTGATTCCTGAGGCTAGGACTTCCAGTACTATGTTGAATAGCAGTGGTGAGAGTGGACATGCCTGTCTTGTTCCTGATCTTAGGGGAAAGGCTCCCAGTGCTTCCCCATTGAGAATTATACTTGCAATTAAAATTTCGTAGATGGCTTTTAAGATGTTGAGGAATGTTCCCTCTATCCCTACACTCTGAAGAGTTTTGATCAGGAATGGATGCTGTACTACAAAGCTGTGGTCATCAAGACAGTGTGGTACTGGCACAAAAACAGACACATAGATCAATGGAACAGAATAGAGAATCCAGAAGTGGACCCTCAACTTTATGGTCTTTATGGTCAATAATATTCGACAAAGGAGGAAAGACTATCCACTGGAAAAAGACAGTCTCTTCAATAAATGGTGCTGGGAAAATTGGACATCCACATGCAGAAGAATGAAACTAGACCACTCTCTTGCACCATACACAAAGATAAACTCAAAATGGATGAAAGATCTAAATGTGAGACAAGATTCCATCAAAATCCTAGAGGAGAACACAGGCAACACCCTTTTGAACTTGGCCACAGTAACTTCTTGCAAGATACATCCATGAAGGCAAAAGAAAAAAGCAAAAATGAATGAACTATTGGGACTTCATCAAGATAAGAAGCTTTTGCACAGCAAAGGATACAGTCAACAAAACTAAAAGACAACCTACAGAATGGGAGAAGATATTTGCAAATGACATATCAGATAAAGGTTTCCAAGATCTATAAAGAACTTATTAAACTCAACAGCAAAGAAAACAAACAATCCAATCATGAAATGGGCAAAAGACATGAAGAGAAATCTCACAGAGGAAGACATAGACATGGCCAACATGCACATGAGAAAATGCTCTGCATCACTTGCCATCAGGGAAATACAAATCAAAACCACAATGAGATACCACCTCACACCAGTGAGAATGGGGAAAATTAACAAGGCAGGAAACAACAAATGTTGGAGAGGATGCGGAGAAAAGGGAACCCTCTTACACTGTTGGTGGGAATGTGAACTGGTGCAGCCACTCTGGAAAACTGTGTGGAGGTTCCTCAAAGAGTTAAAAATAGACCTGCCCTACGACCCAGCAATTGCACTGTTGGGGATTTACCCCAAAGATACAGATGCAATGAAACGCGCAGGACACCTGCACCCCGATGTTTCTAGCAGCAATGTCCACAATAGCCAAACTGTGGAAGGAGCCTCGGTGTCCATCGAAAGATGAATGGATAAAGAAGATGTGGTTTATGTATACAATGGAATATTACTCAGCCATTAGAAACGACAAATACCCACCATTTGCTTCAACGTGGATGGAACTGGAGGGTATTATGCTGAGTGAAGTAAGTCAATCGGAGAAGGACAAACAGTGTATGTTCTCATTCATTTGGGGAATATAAATATAGTGAAAGGGAATATAAGGGAAGGGAGAGAAGAAATGTGTGGGAAATATCAGAAAGGGAGACAGAACATAAAGACTCCTAACTCTGGGAAATGAACTAGGGGTGGTGGAAGGGGAGGAGGGGGGGGGGGGGGGGGTGAATGGGTGACGGGCACTGAGGGGGGGGCACTTGACGGGATGAGCACTGGGTGTTATTCTGTATGTTGGTAAATTGAACACCAATAAAAATAAATTTATTATTAAAAAAAAAAAAAAAAAAAATAAATAAAAAAATAAAAAATAAGTAAAAAAATATCTGCAATGTGGAGTAAATCTCAGATAATAAATAAAGCTCATTCCACCTTAGATGTAAGAGACAGCCTTTTGATATTTGTCTTTCTTCAGTTTCATTTCAGACTGATTCAATATCCTAAATGTCTTATCAAGAGAAAAAGCTGAATTAAAAGGCATTACAGAGGATGCTCTTCTATCAGTATTAATTGAAGATATGATGAGATTATGATAGAGATAAAAGATCTATCAATGGAATAGCTCAAAGCTCTTTCATTATCTGGCTACAATTTGAGGAAGTCCAGTGAGTGCAGATGAACAGAGAAATCTCCAGATAACTCAATTTTCTTGAGTCAGAATTCTAAAAATGAGGAAAGCTCAGTGAGATTAATTAATGATGTTGTCCATTTGAGTGGCAAGAATCATTCCATAATCAGAAGAAAGATTGAAAGTGAGCAGAAAAAGCACTTGTCTGTGCCCTATGTTTGATGAAAATGTTGTTTTTTCATTGGAGGAAACATCAGAGTCAGGAAATTAGAAAAATTTTTTTACAGATCTTTCTGTAGTGAGAATTCTCATGAACTTTAAAGTATGAATCTATTGATATTAAATCTTTAAATATAAAAAATTTTTCATTATGTGCAAAATGAAAAATAAAAAAAAGAAATCTTTTAATAAAAGAGTTAAAGTTTGGCTGCAGCTGGGATTGCCAGAAGCAGTTAGACTGGCCCCTCTTTCAATGATATGGAAAAAGCTTAAAAGTCTTCCTTGTCATTTGATGCATGATGAGGGATCCAATGTAGAATAAATGAATTAAATTTATAAATCATTAATTTTAATCTCATGATTCATGAATGTGCAATTTTCATAAAAAGTAATCTCTTGAATTTGAGTGCTTCAAGGAGTTGTTGAGAGTAGATGATCAAATAATAATTAAAGAATATTTAATAAGATGATATTGAGCATGTGCATTTCTGAATCCTTGCAATCATTTTATTCAGTATGTTTTAATTCAACAAGGAAGCATATTAATCTATCAAAATTTTTTAATTTAATTTTGATATTGTGTGACAAGGAGGACTCAGATGAAAATTCTGAATAAACCATCAATAGAATGGACTGAAAGTTAGATCTGAGATGATGATCCATCATCATCAGTTCCATGATGGAAAGTCTGATGCTGGCCTGAGCTCAGTGCATCTCTGTTCCACATGTACTTGGATGTTTGGCTATAAATTTCTAAATAGCTATGTGTTTTCAACTGCTGATGTCAAAAAAAACAGTTATGGCTTCTCAACTCTCTTGGCTTGAAAAAAATTGTACATGAAGTGAAAATGTCATTAGAATCACTTTTGATCTTTGAGAATTATTGCTCCTATTGATCATTAATATGATGATCATGATTCTGCTATTGAGCATTTGGGAATAAGACATATTGAGGAAAGGCCATGATTGGGAATGATTTATTGAGCAATTCCATTTTTTGGGGAGAGATTTCAGGAGTTCTTTGCTTCATCTTTGACTCTTGCAGAAGAAGAGTGATAGAGATTTCTTTCAGAATGGATGCTGGAGCTAGATGAAAGAGTCTCAGTGTCCTCAAATTAAGGTGAAATAAAGTCTTCATTTCAATATTAAAAGTGTTGTTTTCTGAATAATTTTATGTACTCTTTTCAAATGAAAAATTCCATTTCTAAATGAAAAAAATGCCAAGGTTTGAAAAAAAATTAAAAGGAAGAATTTTATGAGTGCTTTAGCTATTTTAGACCTTCAGAGTATCAGTAAAAAATTACATTTTCAAGCAGAAAGTGAGTAGCTTGTGCAAAAGCTCTATCTACTCTAGTTAGCTGAATTTATCAGAACAATAACTATGTGCTACCATCACCACCTTTTTTTAGATATGAAGAAAAATTTGAGGATGGAGATGCTTGTAACTTGCTCCATGCTTACTGCCAGTGCAATGGAGCATCATGAAAAAATAAATGAAAGAAGGGTGAGAGCTACAGTTTGAATGAAGAACATATCCATGGAACAGCTAAAACCCTATAATCAAAGAGGATTTGTGAAAGATAAGAGAATAGGAATCCAGCAAATTCTGATAGATTGTGCTTTGAAGCTATGACAGATGACATGATAAAAAATTCAAATCAAACTTCTTCATTGTACTCAGAAAAATGATAACCAGAATAAAAAACTTTTTATTATACTATGAAGAATACTTATGCAGTCTTTCTGACTCATATGGCATATTTGCTGAGGTCAATGACATTTGGCAAAGGTGGATAAATTCAGAAATTTGATTTCAGCTCTTGTCTAGGAATAAAGATATTACTGCAATCATGTCATAACTGTACAGTATTGCTCCTCAGGGGCAAAGATCAAGGCTTTTGAAAGGTAAGATGTAATGAATCATCCAGAGAAATGAATGAGAAATAAAGTCAAAGGAGTTTCAGGTCTTCTGTCTGCTTTCTCAGGCAAGGGTTTTCTTCTCAATTTTTTTATTAAATCCATGTGTTTTTTAAGGTTTTGCTCTTTGAATTACAGAAGTCTCTACTTGAAGCCATGGTTTCTGTAGACAGCTTTTGCCTTTTCTTGAAGAAAATTTGGAAATTGATCCTTGCACACTATCTCTTCAGATAATAAAAGCCTGAAGGTAGAAAGGAAGTTGATGGATGAGTCTATTCCTCAGGTCAGGAATGACAGTACCTGACAATTAATATAATTAAATCTATGTACTGAGATGGTCAAATTATTATTCTTCATTTAAATTTTGATATGTGAAAAACAGGCAAAAAATAAAAGAGAAAGTAGTCTGAAGAAGAAATTATAAGAGGTGAAAAGAAGATAAGTTGACTTGAAGTTTGTATTTGAATTTTGAGAGAGGAATAAAATTATTAAGCAGTCTTTATAGCAGAAAATGGAGAAAGATGCATTTTAAAATTGATAATATTCCAATGAACCTTGCAATAGTAAAACTTTGGATGAATGAACCTGTAGAGATTCAGTTCATAAAAAAAAGCTCTGAAACTCAACACATGGGATGCTATATCATTATCTTAGCCAGTAGATTCCATGAAATAAAAGACTTCATTTTCAAGATTGTAGCAATTCTCAGATGTTGAATTTAAAAAATAACTATATGAGTTATTGATGTGCTGTGAGATTAAAGAAAAATGAGAGAATATGAAGCTGATCAAAAGATATGAAAGGGAATAAAACTGAAAGGGGAGAAAATGAATTTCTTTATCAGTGATTCTGATATGAAGCATGAGAATGCTCCTAAATCTGGGAGGGAACAAGGGGTATGCCCTGGAAAGGGAGGTGGGCAGGGAGGATGGGGTGAATTGGGTGACAGCAATGAGGGAGGCATGAGGTATATGAGTGAGCACTGGGTGATATGCATATTTGATAAATGGATCTTAAATGAAAAAAATAAATCTATCATGTAAATAAAAAAATTTCAAAAAAAAAAAATGAAAAAGAAATTCTTTAAATTAAAATGGTTTAAATATTAACCATATTGAGCTTATGTGACTTAAAAGGAATTTTGACTTTGTATTTCTTCAACAGGAAAATAAAGGATAAATGAATCACTGATTTCCCCTCATTCTTTTCCAGCAGATAATTCATCAGGGATAGAGAATGAAAAAGAATCAGAAGTTTTCACATGAGAGAAGCAGAGAAATTTTGGATTTGATGTGAAGAAAGATGGAAAAGAAGGATGATCAAATACCCTGACACAAGATTATGAACTCTAAGAGGTCTGAACATTGAATTTTGGAGAGACAGGGTCAAGATGAGAGAGAGTGGAAAAGAAAAACCTTGAAGGACCTGAGAAAAAGAGAAAGTATCATAAGAATTGCTGAGCATGTCAGTTTCAGCCATAAATGCTTTGAAAACTATATTTAAAACTGCATGGACTCTTTATTCAGTGAGAGACTACTTTAATGAATTAATATTTGATGGAACAATGAGATTTTCATTTTACAGGGGCAAAGGTCCTATTTTTTTGGAAAATGAACAAATTAAATTTTATCTTTATTCAAGAACTTCAGATGTTTATTGGTTTCAAAAAAATCATTTTAATAGAAAGGATTCTGATCAAATGATTAAATTTTAATGCCTTTTAAGTAAATAAAAAAAAATAAATCCTGAGAAATATGAAGTAGAGTACCCCAAGGTCACATTAGCATAACCATTTAAGGACATACAAATATCACTGAATCTTTTGTTGTATGGAATGAGTATGCATCTTTTTATTAAAATTACTTTTTGAATTTCATGTTGGAAAATATTAAAAAATGCAATAAAATAAGTGGAAAAGAAAAATTCATATGAAAAAAGGATCATTCTTGATTCAATTCTGCTATAATTCTAAATAAAAAATCATGAATTATCCTCCTCCCTCATTTTTTCTTTTGTCTCCATGCTGCCTAAGCTTATTAAGTGATTTGAGAAATATTTCAAGATTTTTAACTCATGCTCTGAATAGCCTGTTAAAATAAGGAAAGGCAATGTAAAAAAGATAAAGGTTGATGAGGAAATGAATAGGAAAAAGACTCTGGTCCAATTCTGTAGTTGAAGTTCATTTAATTATAAGAAATTTTTGAGAGGAAGAGTAGTTTTGATCTTGAAAATGTTTCCATATCTGGATGTTGATGTTGTTTCTGGCAAATGTGCAGGCAGAGAGAGAATTTTGCCAAGTAATAATAGGACAAGTAACAAATATTTAGTATAATGCAGACACTGCAGTGATGCTGAGTAGCTTATGTCAGTTTATCATATGTCAACTTTCATGAAGACCTGGAAAATAATCTAAATAAGAAAAATAAAGGAACATAAATCTATGATCTATTCAAGCATGGCTAGATATTTAAATCAAAGATTAAAGAAAATGTATTTTTTCATGATTCCATTAAATCATCCTTTTAAAACTAAATTGCTTTTGAAACAGAGAATAAATTTGTAGACTGCAAACATTATGGGTTACTTTGAATATGAGATGTTCAAAATACATTTCTGAAAGGTTAGGAGAAAAGTCTGTATTGATGAGAGTTGACTCTGTGAATGCAGGATTTAACTTTTCTCAGAACATCTCAGATCTCAAATTTCTTTTAGAGATGAAAGATTCTATTTCATGGGTATTGAATCAGATGAGAAGAAGAGATGCATCTGGGTAGATGTACAAAAGGAAAATTTCTCAGCTTGCCTCAGAATTCTCTCTCAAGCTTGAGAGACTCCATATCTGATTGAATTTGATCCCCCAGGTAAACTACAATGTAGATTGGAGAAGATTTTCATATCTGCAGGCTTTGCCAAATTTGATTGCTGGGATTGCTGAGTAGATCATTTCTCATTATAAGAACATATGAATCCTCTGAATTCATGATTTCACCTATATTAACTGCTATAAATAACTTAAAATCAAAATTTGAATTATTATAGACTTGTAAACTATTTTTTTGGGAACATTTAAAAAAATTTGGAGTAATAAGAGGGAATTGAATTTGAAGTTTGCAAAATTTGTTTATGTGCTTACATGTATAAGTGGGTGAGGAGTGCACAGGAAGGAGAAATATTTGTAGCATTCAGTGTCTCAGTTCTGAAGAAAACAAAGCTGGGCTACATAGATTCTTGATGCTCTGAGACTTTAAAGCATGAATTTAGTCAAGATGAAGCAAATCTGATGAGCTATTAGTTTTATGTATGTAATTATGAAGATTCACTTTTAAAAATTTTTAATTTTAAAATAAAGCAGATAGATGGTTATTTTGGATGAATCTTAGATGAAGAAGCAGAGAAAATTTTTGAAGAGAGTACATGGACTCTAAGATTCTGACTGAGAAACAGGATTTGGAATTTGTTGCTGAAGCAAAATGAGGATGCAGCATATAGGGCACAATAAAGCAGAGCATTGTCAGAAAATTTAACATGGCCATGATGTGTTCTAATAACTGGAATGGTTCATGATCAACTAAAAGGAAAGATTCATCTGAAGCTCTGATTTCCTGGCTTATGTATAGAGCAATTATGTTTCAAACATAGCAGTGGTGCACATTTGATGAATCTAAACTATTGAGTTTCTAATTTACTTTATTAAATCTAATAATATATTTCAGAGCAGAATCTTAAGATAAAAAGTGAAATGATTGAAAAAATAAAGGAAATCCATGGATGGATGTAGTTAGAAAATAAGTTGGATATAAAGGCATGAACTTTCCTCATGTTGCTTTACTCCACTTATGTTGATGGGTTTTTGCAGGATGGACATGATCTTTTAAAAATTTAGAAATAAATGTTTTTATGATGTTCAAGAGAAGATCTAAGTCATTGGGCCATTCAATAGATATAATATTTGGATTGTAAAAATTCATGAAAATGACTGAAAAATTTTTTTTTTGTTTTGTTTTTTTTTTTATTTATTTTGATTTAAGTGAATATAATAGCAGAGATGAAAGATGAAAAAAGAATCTTTTGAAGGAAACATGTAATGGGATTGGTTGCCTGTGGATAGAGCCAGGACTAGAATCCTAGATGCCAAGGAAAGAGCTTCCAGAAGATGGCCTAAAGAAGAGAAATTATGTTACCATTGAAATTTGCTTGTGCCTGAGAAATTTTCCTTCATGTAAATAGATCACTTGCAATCTGCAAGAAAAGTCAGCTATACCATAAATATTGAATGAAAGACTGATGGCTAGAAATGAGGCTTCTTGCTTGTAGATATGCTAATGATAGCTATTATTTATTCTAATAATAGAATAAAATGATATTAGAAGGAATGAAGATTCAACTGCATCATCTCTCTGTGTGATTTATAAGGATGAGAAGTGATTAATGAGAGTCAGGAGCCCAGACTATGCATATATTGGTGTCATGCTTCATGGGTCATAAAAATCTAGATTCTTGTGCTATAATTACAAAATTTATATGGGTTATGATATATTCTATTGAAATTGTCAGTCTTGAGTCTGCTTTTAAATTCTTCTGTTTGGGTTCAATTTCTTGATTTTTTTTGCATTCATTCCTCTTCAATATCATTTCATCTGATCAAAAAGAGATTAGGATACTAAAATCAAGGCCTTGGTAGGAAAATCATTCTGTGAGTTAATATCTGTGAATTTGTTAAAGTATTAAATTATTTAAATGTTCCTGAATCTGACTTAATGATAAGGATGAGTGCTTTCTGGATATATGGGCTCTATTTAGTTTATTATAGAGAGATTATAAGATAATGAAAGAATATACTTTTCTTCAAAATGAGCTGTTCAAGTTTCTGTTTAAATGAATTGAATTGAAGATTAGGAAAGAAAGGGAGCATATTTTCTGTGCATGGAAGGCAGAAATTAATCTTGATATATCAATGCATTTTAAAGCATTAATGATATTGAATAGTGAATAACTGAAATTTAGCAGTATATGTGAATGTTAATTTTATGACCTTTTGACCATCAGCATGATATCAATGTGTCAGCACTTTACCAGATTGAGTCTATCTAGGCCACTCTGTCTTTTGCAATTGGATCCTGGTGACAGTAAAGATTTTTATGATTGAAGATAGGAATACCAGTGCTTCTGCTTTAATGTAAACAAATAAATCAAGTTAGTGAAATTAATCATCTGAGCTGATCTGGTTAGACTATAATTGCATATGCTCATATGCATACTCTCAGCTCTCTGATAGTCAGTTTCTAATCTATCCTAAAAGTAGATGATGATGTAATATGCTGCTCATTCTCATTGACATTATTATGAAATTAAATTCAAGATTTAAAAAAGTGGTGAAGTTAATTTCAAGCATCAGATATGAGGAAAAGATGTTTGGAGAAGATGTTAAAATGAATGAGAGAAAAGGAATTGCAAGGTCAAATATGGAAATGGAATTGTAGAAAATCCATTGGGAGCAAAACTTTCCTTGATTTCCACAAAAATTTTATCTTTTGAAATAATTTTTCTATAGACCTGAGATGATAGGTCATGTTTGTTTTCTATATATGATGAAAAAGTAAGCTCATTGTCATTCTGTTAGAGCAAGAGAAATATATTGAAAAGATTAATAGTGATTAAAAGATCTGCATGTCTTGAAATAGCCCCTAGAAAGAAAAATTTCAGGGTCAGTTTTTTGTCTGTGGTGATGCTGATACTCTTTAGAGAATTATAGCTTCTGAGCAATTGATCTTGAGTTCTTTATAGAGATCTATTTTAAATGAGACATCATGGTATGATGATTTAATATGAAAATGAAGGCCAGCAGGGAAGTTCATTCTAAAGAATGGGTAGCTTGAGACATAGAGAGTGAAGAAAATGAGAGAATCAGATAAATATATGTAGGTAATTGCTTCTCTGTTTAAAAAATTCTCATTGAGTGTGTTTTTTTTAATATGTAAGGCATGATAGATTTAGACACAGCTGACTGATCTTTGCTGAGCTAGAGTTTTTCTGAGGGTCAGGAGAGCAGTATGACTTCCTGTTTCTAGCATCTGTTGACATGATGACTCTATTCAGCTCTTTCAGGATGTATGGAACAGCCATACTGCCTATGTTAGTTCAAGGAAGTCTGGAAATCATGAAATGCTGAGTGGAGGCCTGTGTGCTTTGTATTTTTTCATCTATATAGTTTGTGGTTCAATAAGATTCACACAAAAATGAAGAGATGACAAATGATTCAGCTCAATATGAAAGATATTGAGAATTTCTGTGGATAAAAAAATGATATCTTGTTTCATTTTTTTGAGACTTTTAAAAAGTTAATGTACTTAAAAAATTTATACATAAAACTAATTTTAGATCTTAGCATTTAAATAAATCAAGTCATAGACAAAATTTCTGAAAATAGTGTTTGAAATTTGCCTTTCTTTTGAAATATCAGATGAGTGGAGCCTGGGGTCCAGGAGTCATATGTCCCAAAGTTCCTGCATGAAAGTCTTCTCTCTCTTTCATGATACTATCAAATCTCTGCTTGTCTCTCTCTCTCTCTCTTTCTGTCTGTGAGTCTCATCATTTCAAAATAAATAAATCTAGATAAAGATAATTATATTAGATAGAAAGATAGAAAAAACTATAAAAGATTAACTATGTTATATAGATCTGATTGACTGCAGCTAAATTTAAAGGATGTAAGACCTGGGGATGCTCAAAATGGGTGGCTCAGTGGTTGAGCAGTGCTGCCTTTGGCTCAGGGCATGATCCAGGTCCCCGGATCAAGTCCCATATCAGGCTCCCTGCAGGGAGCCTTTCTTCTCCCTCTGCCTATGTCTCTGATCTCTGTGTCTCTAATGTGAATAATAAATAAAATAAATAAAAAAAAAAAAAATAAAAAAAAATTTCAATGAAATAAAAGTTTGAAGTAAATATTAAAAATAAAATGTGTTTCAGGATGACTTTAATTGCAAAAAATATAATTTGATTACAATATTTAATTTATTTTACTGAAGCATATTAACATAATTTTCTTGCATTTTATGAAATGTTAATAGATAAAATATTCATTTAGAATTTGTGAAATTAGAATATTAAAGATTGAATAATAGTAAATAATTAAATTAGAGAATGAGAGCAATGCATGGCAGTTTATTATTCTTTTTAGTTGACTCATAATCTTTCAGGTGTATGTCTCATGGGAGAATTCAAATTTGGATGATGAAAAAAGTGCTAGTTGGACTGGAGTCTGTAATTTCTTTTCTTTTTCTTAAGATTCAATGGAAACTGACAAAAAGTTAGGTAAAGATTTTTTTCATAGTTTTCAGGAATCATTTACATTATGTATCAAACAAAATCAAAAATTATTGAAGATCTATAATCTGCATTATCTTTAAACTTTTATTATGGATTTGTATCAAATTTCAAATGATTTGATCTGATGTTGCATTCATCTGATTATCTTATGATTTTAATTCTTTTTATGAAGAGGATCATGAAAAATATTTGTGTGACTAATTTTTGAATATTTGAATTATTGTAATTATTTAAAACATCAGTGTAGATGAATCTTTTATCTATTTATATAATGAAGTTTTTATTAAATAAGTTGCATCTGGGATCCCTGGGTGGCGCAGCGGTTTGGCGCCTGCCTTTGGCCCAGGGCGTGATCCTGGAGACCCGGGATCAAATCCCACGTCGGGCTCCCGGTGCATGGAGCCTGCTTCTCCCTCTGCCTGTGTCTCTGCCTCTCTCTCTCTCTCTCTCTGTGTGTGTGTGTCATAAATTAAATAAAATAAATAAATAAATAAATAAATGAAAAAAAAAAAAAATAAATAAATATTTTGCAAAAAAAAAATTCTAGAATCTATTAATCATTTTTTTTAATTGATTTGGCAAATTGATACAAAGTTAGACCAGCTCAATGTAAAAAGCAATCTACTGTCTGTGCTCTCATCCCTTCTTGAAGCTAAAACACTAACTGCTTAGCTGTCTGAATGAAAAGCATGTTCATTAGGACAAAGAAATTTATTTAGCTATAGCAATTTGATTTTTCATATATGTCACACCATTATTCTCCTGTGTGGTCCATATGGGTTTTATGACCTCTCCCATCCAGATACATCAAAATTTGCATTATTATCCAAATTGATTATTCCTTTTGTGACAAGGTTGGTTTCTAGCTCTGGAGTTTTTCATGGGATCAATCTTACCTAATATGGAATTCACATATTTAGTAGATTGGGGAATACTATGAGTGTTCTAATCTGTCTTCCATTTCATCTTAAACATTAAGGAATTCAATGTAGCAATGGAATACATTACTTTGGCCATTCTAATGTAGACATGCTGTAAACTGTGAAAAGATAATTTGTAAATTCAATTTCATTATATTAAAATATTATATGTATCATTTAAAAGCACATAACAAAGTCAATAAAATTTGATCCATAAGTAGTCAGTGCTATTTTAAGGGTAATTATTTGCTGACAACTGTAATTAGGAGATTAAATTATACATTCTAAGCTTGTTTATGCAGTCATCTATCAATCAAAAATCCTCTAAATACAAAAATATTATTGAGATTTTGATAATATACATTTAAAATTCCATTCTTTTGTCTGTTCCCATTCAAAAACAGTTTTCAAAATTGTTCTGAATATCTACTTCTGGAATTTAATGTATAAGTTAATGTTCTATTTTATTTTTTATTTTTTGTATGTTGTATTTCTTTATTTATATTGCTCTCCCAAATTCTCTCATAAAAAACAGAGTCCAGCTATTGAAATTCTTTGTGTTGACAGAGTCATTTGTGTACCAGGATATCAACTGAATGGTGCTTTTCTAACATGTGAGAAAGCATAGGGCAGATGAAATCTAAGAGCTCAAGAGACCAAGCAGACTGGAGCAACTGAGGCTGTGATTACCTACTGAAGTAACACTGCACCTGGAAGAGGCTAATACCTATTAACTGTACTTCATCACTAACATGTTTGTTTCCTTGGTCTTATTGATGGGTTTTTTTAAGTATTTTGTCAATAGAAGTGGACAATTAATGAGCTTTGGTTTTTGAAGTCAGCCTATCCCTAGCAATGCTATTCAATAGCCTTATAAGTTCAATGTATCCTTAGTTTTCCATGTGTAGCATTCACCTACCAATCAGTTGCTAATTCTTGATAAATGCAGGGAAATTGGGATGTCCTTAGCATCCCAAGATATTCACTAAGTTTATAATTAGCAAAAGATGAGTTAGCAACTGTGGTTTCTGAAATGGAAGTAGTCAAGGGTAAATTGAAACATAGGAAAATGGAGACATCTGGGTGGCTCATGCAGTCAAGTGTCTTATTATAAGCTCTCAGATCAGTGATCCAATTCTCAGTCCTGGGATCAATCCCCACATCTGGCTCCAAAGCATGAAGCCTCCTTCTCCTTCTGCCTCTCTCTCTGCTTTCTCTCTCTCTCTGTGTGTGTATGTGTCTCATGAATAAATCAATAAAATGTCTGAAAGTGGCTTCCATAAAAAAATAATGGTTACATAAAATGTAACTGATGAGATTTATAATATCTTCATCAGATTGATAAAAAAGATTAATTGTATTTCAAATCTAAGCTATATAAACTCTAATATATTATGTAAGATTGCATTTAAAAGTCATCCCAACTCTTTGTTCTGTTCATTTTTTATGTTAGATAATGGGATAATTTTTATTAAACCAATTCTGACAGCTTTCTCTTCTTTTTCTGTGTCAATGGATGTAAGACATTGAAACCTGACCCAAAGCTGTTATTAGAAGTTAAAGACCAGTAAAATTATTCTGTAACAACTAGGTCTGGCTCTCTTGATTGTGTTTAACCACCTGAGTGAGGAAGCACTGTAAGCATCAAAAATAAGAAATTGTTTTGAAAGGATATAAGGTATAAATTTATTATTTCCAGAAACACTAAAATTATGTTGGAATGACTTCCAGATTTTGTTTTTTTGTTTTTGGATTTGCTTTTTACAAATTGTTTTAATATTCAATTTCAGTGTTAAAATCAACAGTCATGGGAACTTGCATTTAAGATTTAAAAGTTAATAGTCATTTTTTCATCATTAGAAATCAACAGTTCTTTCTGGATTTCTATCTATTTGATGCTGAATTCCTTTTTTCAAATACACTGTACACCCACATTTGCAAAATTACTCAAACAAATGTTTACACCAAATGTGCAAAGAATTAGGCTATAATGAAAACTGAAAATATATTTACAGGAGATTTTTAGAATTCCAGGCTGGCCTCCATTTATTCAGTAAAATGTCAAAAATAGAAAAACAGTTAATCTTTCCATTTGCCCATTCTCATTCAATATTTCATATAGAATTAAAGAAATTTTTAATGCTACTCTAAACCTAATACATATGCAATGTTTGTTTCCTGATGCTAATGGTCAGTCATATCCAGTACCACTTGGTTATGTTATATAATTGCTACATATTTGGCAATGCTGCTGAAAAGAGTCAATGAGCTTCAGGACTGACAGTAATTTTCTTTTCTGGTTTAGTCATATGATTAGATCCTATAGGAATAATTTTCATGCACAGGAGCTTTTCTAATTTCAATAGAAATAATAAAATTTTTGAAAAGGAACAGTTCAGATCTTTCTCATAATTCTCTTTTATTGATAATTCTGTATTAATTCCCTACATCTAGTGGCTATGTAACAATTCAATTACCAAAGTTCTTCATCCAGAAAGTTCAGCTGATTTCCAGTAATTCTTAAAATTTGATTTCAGTTTTCCTCATAGTTTAACACATGCCAGTTGGTGTTGACTGAGTTAAAAATCTTGAAATAAGCCTGGCATGTGTGTCACCATGTAGGTTAAGAAATGAAAAAGAAAAATTTTATTAAAATACACACTAGAAATGAAAAATAATATTAGTGGTGACATTTCTTGTCATGAGGGCATTTTTTCGTCTATGCACAAAATAAAACAAAAAAATGCAGCTGAAGATTACAGAATGACTACAGAGAGATGATATAAATTGAAAGATGAAAAGGAAGTAAAAATTAAATTAATATCTAATAAAAAGCAAATTGAGAGATGAAAAGTCAGCTGCAGTGTAATTTTACATGTTCAGAGCAGAGTATTGAAGAATTAAAAGCAGCTTCAATTCAGATAATCCAATTAACATTAGATCTTGTTCTCTGGGGAAATATATAGTTTTGAAATAGTTCATTATTTCAATAGCATGTTTAATTTCAAGTGAAGATTAAAAGTACATGTAAAAAAAATTTGAAAGTACTCAAGTCTTTGAGATGTATTTTAATTGATTTAGTATCTTTACTTATTAGATTTTAGGAATTAGTAATCTATTGTACAAATCTTATATATTCATTCATAAGAGTATCACCTTTCACAATCTGTCTGCATGGACATTAGAACTAATTCTAAGTTTTCGGGGATCCCTTTAGTGGCTCATTAGCATTTAGCACTATACTTTGGCCAGGATGATGTGATCCTGGAGACCTGTGAGTCGAGTAGGAGATTGGGCTTCTTGCAATAACATTGATGCTTCTCCTTCTGCCTGTGTCTCTGCCTCTCTCATTGTATCTCATGAATAAATAAATAAAATCTTAAATAAAATAAAATAATAAAATCTGAAAAAAAATCTTGTTCTTCAAGAACAAGGTATGTCTTCTGGTCAGATTTAGGTTTATTTTTCCTACATTTCTCCAAATAATTTTCTCTGATAAAATAATATATTTTTATTTGATATACTATATCACATCACACACACATACACACACAAATATAAACAGTGGAACTCAAAATTTCAGAGTAATTAAAAATAGCCTTAATATCAGAACTTCCTGAAACTTAGTATTAACAATCTGAAATAGTCTAGCAATTATCAAATTTGGAAATAAATTCTCATAAATTTTATAGGTGAATTAGTTATATCTACAAATAATTGATTCATTAGCGATCAGTAATTATCTGATTAAATTCTCCAATACCATGAAGTAAATATAGATGAATCAGTAACATATATTTGGAGAGAAGGCCTGAGAAAAGTCCCTTTGTGTTAGTATTGATTAAATGAATCAGTTTTTTTTATTTAATAGATTTTTAGTTCCATGAGATCTTTTTTTTTTATATTTTTTTTATTTAAATTCAATTTGCCAACATATAGTATAACACCCAGTGCTCATCCCATCAAGTGCCCCCTCAGTGCCCATCACCCAGTCACCCCATCCCCCCCCCCACCTCCCTTCCACAACCCCTTGTTCATTTCCCAGAGTTAGGAGTCTCTCATGTTTGTCTCCCTCTCTGATATTTCCCACTCATTTTCCCTCCTTTCCCTTATATTCCCTTTCACTATTTTTTATATTCCCCAAATGAGTGAAACCATATAATGATTGTCCTTCTCCGATTGACTTACTTCACTCAGCATAATACCCTCCAGTTCCATCCACGTCAAAGCAAATGGTGGGTATTTGTCCTTTCTAATGGCTGAGTAATATTCCATTGTATACATAGACCACATCTTCTTTATCCATTCATCTTTCGATGGACACCGAGGCTCCTTCCACAGTTTGGCTATTGTGGACATTGCTGCTATAAACATTGGGGTGCAGGTGTCCCGGCGTTTCACTGCATCTGTATCTTTGGGGTAAATCCCCAGCAGTGCAATTGCTGGGTCATAGGGCAGGTCTATTTTTAACTCTTTGAGGAACCTCCACACAGTTTTCCAGAGTGGCTGCACCAGTTCACATTCCCACCAACAGTGCAGAGAGGTTTCCCTTTCTCCACATCCTCTCCAACATTTGTTGTTTCCTGTCTTGTTAATTTTCCCCATTCTCACTGGTGTGAGGTGGTATCTCATTGTGGTTTTGATTTGTATTTCCCTGATGGCAAGTGATGCAGCATTTTCTCATGTGCTTGTTGGCCATGTCTATGTCTTCCTCTGTGAAATTTCTGTTCATGTCTTTTGCCCATTTCATGATTGGATTGTTTGTTTCTTTGGTGTTGAGTTTAATAAGTTCTTTATAGATCTTGGAAACTAGCCCTTTATCTGATATGTCATTTGCAAATATCTTCTCCCATTCTGTAGGTTGTCTTTTAGTTTTGTTGACTGTTTCCTTTGCTGTGCAAAAGCTTTTTATCTTGATGAAGTCCCAATAGTTCATTTTTGCTTTTGTTTCTTTTGCCTTCATGATGTATCTTGCAAGAAGTTGCTGTGGCCAAGTTCAAAAAGGGTGTTGCCTGTGTTCTCTCTAGGATTTTGATGGAATCTTGTCTCACATTTAGATCTTTCATCCATTTTGAGTTTATCTTTGTGTATGGTGTAAGAGAGTGGTCTAGTTTCATTCTTCTGCATGTGGATGTCCAATTTTCCCAGCACCATTTATTGAAGAGACTGTCTTTTTTCCAGTGGATAGTCTTTCCTGCTTTGTCGAATATTAGTTGACCATAGAGTTGAGGGTCCATTTCTGGGTTCTCTATTCTGTTCCATTGATCTATGTGTCTGTTTTTGTGCCAGTACCACACTGTCTTGATGACCACAGCTTTGTAGTACAACCTGAAATCTGGCATTGTGATGCCCCCAGCTATGGTTTTCTTTTTTAAATATTCCCTGGGCTATTCGGGGTCTTTTCTGATTCCACACAAATCTTAAGATAATTTGTTCCAACTCTCTGAAGAAAGTCCATGGTATTTTGATAGGGATTGCATTAAACGTGTAAATTGCCCTGGGTAGCATTGACATTTTCACAATATTAATTCTTCCAATCATGAGCATGGAATATTTTTCCATCTCTTTGTGTCTTCCTCAATTTCTTTCAGAAGTGTTCTGTAGTTTTTAGGGTATAGATCCTTTACCTCTTTGGTTAGGTTTATTCCTAGGTATCTTATGCTTTTGGGTGCAATTGTAAATGGGATTGACTCCTTAATTTCTCTTTCTTCAGTCTCATTGTTAGTGTATAGAATGCCACTGATGATTTCTGGGCATTGATTTTGTATCCTGCCACACTGCCAAATTGCTGTATGAGTTCTAGCAATCTTGGGGTGGAGTCTTTTGGGTTTTCTATGTAGAGTATCATGTCATCTGGCGAAGAGGGAGAGTTTGACTTCTTCTTTGCCAATTTGAATGCCTTTTATTTCTTTTTGTTGTCTGATTGCTGAGGCTAGGACTTCTAGTACTATGTTGAATAGCAGTGGTGAGAGTGGACATCCCTGTCTGTTCCTGATCTTAGGGGAAAGGCTCCCAGTGTTTCCCCATTGAGAATGATATTTGCTGTGGGCTTTTTGTAGATGGCTTTTAAGATGCTGAGGAATGTTCCCTCTATCCCTACACTCTGAAGAGTTTTGATCAGGAATGGATGCTGTATTTTGTCAAATGCTTTCTCTGCATCTATTGAGAGGATCATATGGTTCTTGTTTTTTCTCTTGTTGATATGATCTATCACATTGATTGTTTTACGAGTGTTGAACCAGCCTTGCATCCCGGGATAAATCCCACTTGGTCAAATCCTTTGGTCATGGTGAATAATCTTCTTTAATGTACTGTTGGATCCTATTGGCTAGTATCTTGTTGAGAATTTTGCATCCATGTTCATCAGGGATATTGGTCTATAATTCTCCTTTTTTTGGTGGGGTCTTTGTCTGGTTTTGGAATTAAGGTGATGCTGGCCTCATAGAATGAGTTTGGAAGTATTCCATCCCTTTCTATCTTTCCAAAAACAGCTTTAGTAGAATAGGTATTATTTCTTCTTTAAACGTTTGATAGAATTCCCCTGGGAAGCCATCTGGCCCTGGACTTTTGTGTCTTGGGAGGTTTTTGATGAGCTTTCAATTTCCTCCCTGGTTATTGGCCTGTTCAGGTTTTCTATTTCTTCCTGTTCCAGTTTTGGTAGTTTGTGGTTTTCCAGAAATGCATCCATTTCTTCTAGATTGCCTAATTTATTGGCATATAGCTGCTCATAATATGTTTTTAAAATCGTTTGTATTTCCTTGGTATTGGTTGTGATCTCTCCTCTTTTCATTCATGATTTTATTAATTTGAGTCTTTTCTCTTTTTTTTTTTAATAAGGCTGGCTAATGGTTTATCTATCTTATTAATTCTTTCAAAGAACCAACTCCTGGTTTTGTTGATCTGTTCTACAGTTCTTCTGGTCTCTATTTCATTGAGTTCTGCTCGAATCTTTATTAACTCTCTTCTTCTGCTGGGTGTAGGTTTTATTTGCTGTTCTTTCTCCAGTTCCTTTAGGTGTAAGGTTAGCTTGTGTATTTGAGTTTTTTCCAGTTTTTTGAGGGATGCTTGTATTGCGATGTATTTCCCTCTTAGGACTGCTTTTGCTTTTTGCTGTATCCCAAAGATTTTGAATGGTTGTATCTTCATTTTCATTAGTTTCCATGAATCTTTTTAATTCTTCTCTTCTCTAATTTCCTGGTTGACCCATTCATCTTTTAGCAGGATGCTCTTTTAAACCTCCATGTGTTTGAGTTTCTTCCAAATTTCTTCTTGTGATTGAGTTCTAGTTTCAAAGCATTGTGGTCTGAAAATATGCAGGGGGGACAATCCCAATCTTTTGTATCAGTTGGACCTGATTTGACCTGATTTGTGACCCAGTATGTGGTCTATTCTGGAGAAAGTTCCATGTGCACTTGAGAAGAATGTGTATTCAGTTGCATTGGATGGAAAGTTCTGTATATATCTGAAATCCATCTGGTCCAGTGTATCATTTAAAGCTCTTGTTTCTTTGGAGATGTTGTGCTTAGAAGATCTGTCATTTGCAGAGAGTGCTAGATTGAAGTCTCCTACTATTAGTGTATTATTATCTATGTATATCTTTACTTTGGTTATTAATTGATTGATATACTTGGCAGCTCCCACATTAGGGGCATAAATATTCATGATTGTTAGGTCTTCTTGTTGGATAGACCCTTTAAGTATGATATAGTGTCCCTCTTCATCTTACTACAGTCTTTGGGATAAACTTTAATTTATCTGATATGAGGATTGCTACCCCTGCTTTCTTTTGAGGACCATTTGAATGGTAAATGGTTCTCCACCCTTTTATTTTCAGGCTGGAGGTGTCCTTAGGTCTAAAATGAGTCTCTTGTAGACAGCAAATAGATGGGTCTTGCTTTTTATCCAGTCTGAAACCCTGCGTTTGATGGGATCATTTAGCCCATTCACATTCAGAGTAACTATTGAAAGATATGAATTTAGTGTCATCATATTACCTATTCAGTCCCTGTTTTTGTGGATTGTTTCTTTGGGCTTCCTCTTTTTTACAGAGTCCCCCTTAATATTTCTTGCAGAGCTGGTTTGGTGGTCACATATTCTTTCAGTTTCTGCCTATCTTGGAAGCTCTTTTTATCTCTCCTTCTATTCTGAATGAGAGCACTTGCTGGATAAAGTATTCTTGGCTGCATGTTCTTCTCATTTAGGACCCTGAATATATCCTGCCAGCCCTTTCTGGCCTGCCAGGTCTCTGTGGAGAGGTCTGCTGTTAATCTGATATTTCTCCCCATATAAGTTAGGAATCTCTTGTCTCTTGCTGCTTTAAGGATTTTCTCTTTATCTTTGGAATTTGCAAGTTTCACTATTAAATGTCGAGGTGTTGAATGGTTTTTATTGATTTTTTGGGGGAATCTCTCTCTATCTCTTGGATCTGAATGCCTGTTTCCCTCCCCAGATTAGGGAAGTTCTCAGCTATGATTTGTTCAAATATATATTTGTGGTCCTCTCTCTCTCTCTCTCTCTCTCTTCTGGAATCCCAATTAGATGTATATTTTTCCTTCTCAAGCTATCATTTATTTCCCTTAAGCCTTTCCTCATGGGCTCTTAATTGTTTTTCTCTTTTTTCCTCAGCTTCCTTCCTTTCCATCAACTTGTCTTCTATGTCACTCACTCTGTTCTCTTCTCACCTCATTAACCCTAGCAGTTAGGACATCCAGTTTGGATTGCATCTCATTTAATTATTTTTAATTTTGGCCTGATTAGATCTCAATTCTGCAGTAACAAGTCTCTAGAGAGTCCTTTATGCTTTTTTCAGAGCCACCAGTAGCTTTATAATTGTGCTTCTGAATTGAATTTTCTGACATTGAATTGAAATCCAATTCTGTAACTCTGTGGCAGAGAGTATTGTTCCAGTTTCTTTCTTTTTTTTGTGGTGAATTCTTCCTTCTAGTCATTTTGTCCAGTGCAGAGTGGCTGTATGAGTGGGCTGAGTCAAAAATATCAACCACAACCTAAAGTAAAATACACCCTAGATGATTCTGAAGAGGTCAGAGACCAGAAAATAAAAGAAAAAAAAGAAAATAAAACAAAAAAAAAAAAAGACTAAAGAAAAAAAAAAAAATTTAAAAAAAGTAGTAAAAAAAAAAAAAAATTTTAAAAAAAAAAAAAAAGAAAAAAAAAAAAAAAAAAAAAAAAAAAAAAAAAAAAAGAAAAGAAGGTGGGTGAAGTAGTGGAGAGAGGTGAGAATGTAGTCTCTCTGAGGGGACCTAGAGGGTGATCCTCTTGGTTCTGAGTGTATTTTGTTCTGTATGTTAGAAGATGCTCAAATCTCCAAATTTATATAAAACAGCAATACTTATATAAAGACCCAACATTGACCACAAAAACATAAACAAGATAAAAGAGGGGGCAGAATGGGAAGGAAGAGAGAATATAATCTCACAGAATGAACCAACATGGTGTTCCACTTGGTTCTGGGTGTATTTTGGTCTGTGTTTTAGAAGGTACTAACTTCCACCATTGTAAAACAAAATGACAGAGAAAACAAAAAAAAAAAAAAAACAAAAAAAAAAACCATATCATATATATCTACCAAAATTAAATTGAATATGTTGAAGGGAATCCAGAAGTGAAAAATATATCTAAGACATGTAATTGTAGAAATATGAAAGTCAAAAAGGAAAAAAAAAAAAATGAAGAGTTGGTAAAATATTGTAAATCCATAGAGAGGTGGGAAAAGAGAAAAAATTGGAAAATTTTTGAATATAAAAAATAGTTGTAATGGAAAAAAGAAAAAAAAAAAAAAAAAAAAAAAAAAATCTCTATATTCTATTTTCTTTTCCCTCAGTCCTGGAGCTTTCCAGTGCTGCTTGCCTCAGTAAACTTGCTTCTTTCTCTGTTCTTCCAGCTGGTCTTCTGGGAGGGGCTGCTGTGCTGATTCTCAGGTGTCTGTGCCTGGGCAGAGATGCCCCCCCCTGCTTGCCAGGTGCCAGAGGGTGTGAGCTGTTTATGTTTGCCTGAGGCCTTCCTTGTTCCCTAGAGGCCCCAGCTCTCCTAAGAGGCAAAAGTGAAAACAAGAGAAAAAAAATGGCAGTGGCCAGGCCATCTTCAGCTCTGGAGTCAAGCTCCCAGCTGATCAGTGAACTAACTAAAGCAGTCTCCCAGTCCACACTGGCCTAGATGCTCCTGGGGGCAGGTGGTGGGGTGCACTGATCTGCTGCACAGCTTGCAGGGCTTTAAGCACAGCAGCAGAGAGTTTTGCTTTCCTTTCCTGCCTGCCCCCCTCTCCTCCTTGACCTGTCCCAGGGGGAATGAGGATAGCCCTTTTTTGTCAGCTTTGGCACCCTGGGATCCAGGGCCTGTGCCACTGCTGGACCCTTGCTCCCAGGGTCATGCTCTTCCCAAAGGGAATGGAGTACAGCTGATTCCTCCATTGCTGGGCTCTAAGAGTAAAAGGGAAGCTCCAGAGCCAGCCCTGGTAACCTGGCTGGCTTCTCCCAAATGAGTGCCCCAGAGGCCTGCAGAAGCTCTTCAGTTTAAGACCATATCATCATTTGTGGTGAGTGAGCTCCCCCCTGTATATTCCTCTTATAGTGACTCCAGGAATCTGAGGCTTCACTGCCCCTCCTGCGATTCTCTGCCCTATTTCCCTGCTAATACTTTTCCTTCTGGGAGAACTCAGGCTCAGATTTTTAAAGTTCCTGCTTGTCTAGGGGCTGGGCTTTTTCTTTGGAGGCCTGGGCTTTGAGTGAGAGCTCTGCTTTGAGGCCTTGCATGTCCCCCTTTCCCTCCCCTTTTTATTTATTTTTTTTTCCCCACCTTCCTACTTTGTCATGAAGAAAAAAGTTCTCTCTCTTCAGAGAGCATTCCAACTGTTCTCTCTTTATATCTCAAATTCATAGGTGTTCAGGATGGAATGAAAGTTATCTAGGTAAATTGTGGGGCCAGGTGAGTTGAAGACCCCTAGTCTTCTGCTTTTTCATCCCTTCTTTTATTTGGTAGATTTTATGGCTGAATTAAAATGTTAATTTCTGAGAGAAATCAAAATATCCAATTTTTCTATTACTTTTTATCATATGGAAGTTTTCCTCTAAAATCTATACTTCCTCAATTTGCAGTGGATCCATCAGGGAATGCAGGATCTGCTCTCTGCTTTATCCATGATTTGTGAGAGGAATTTTAGAAAAAAATATATCTGAAGATTATTTGTAGCATTTACATATAATATCTTATTTCACATTGAAGCATGTATTTTGAAGGCTATTTTAAGTGTATTTTTCTGTTTTAAAATCTATTTTGAGTATAGATTGCAGAGAACACCAGTATACAACTTTCTAATTGCATATAGTAGTCGTGCTCAGCTAGGGCAGCAAATGTTAATTTAATTTATAAGCAAGAATACAAGTTGCTTTTCTTTCTGTTTGTGAATTTTCAGAAACATCAAAATCCTAGTAATTTTGTAGATAAGGTTTTCTGTTGAAGAGAAAAATTTTATTTCATTTGGAAGTGTGTATTTTCTCTATTATCACATAGATGTCATATAATTTTTTTAATTCCAATATGATTTGTAAGAATTTTATATTTATGTGTAAATGGAGCATAATATGATATTTTTTTTTTTTTTCTTTTTTTTCAGTTTTTTTGTATGCAAGTTTACTTGTTCTGGAGTTCAGATTCTATTATCAAATGAATAAATAGATCAATTTCATCAAATATTATATTTTTTGGGTTGACTATTATATAAGATGGCATTTTTTTAGTCTCTTTATATAGGTAACATTATTTATATGTTAATTTTTAAGCTTGCAATGTATGGAATTCATCATTGATATTAATGATCAAGCAAGGAGATAAAGTGAAATTGGAGACCAGATTTATGATTCATATCATTGCTTGATGATGATCAGAAAGAGATTCTAATAAGTATGTCTTTTGTGTCATGGCTGCCAGGTGTCAATGCTATTGCAAAAATTAAGTCAGTAGATATTAGTTCAATTACTTGAAATTTAAAATCTTATTCCTAAATGGTGCATCTGATAGGAATTCCATTTTTGTTCAAAGAGAGAGTTGAACTCTTAATATGTAGATTTGCAAGAAAGTGGACTCCTGGAAAAATGAAAGTGATTCTCACTATGCATCAATAGTCATAGGGAAAAAGACATTTTGATTTCATGATGTAAAAGTTACCATGAGTTGTACAGTGAAATCTAGGATTTAGCTCTCAGTGAAATCCACTATGGAAATTTGATCTGATAATGAATCTGTGATTGATTCTTTTAAATTTCATGATATCCATACATTTTTTGGCCCAGGCCTCATTTAACTACAAGCTGATGTAAGAAGTGTGATTTAAAATGATAAGAAGCCCTTTAATTTGTGCTTCTTTGCATGCTCTGCTTCATCAGTTTATTCAGTCTTCAGATTAGAATTCTTTAGCATCATTGGAGCACTTCATTCCAAATCTCCAGTAGTTAAGAGCTGCTGGAAGAAAAGTTTCAGACCTATGTTCAATAGGTGATATTTGATTCAGCTTTGTTCAGTACTAAATGATAGAAGAATTTATATCTTTCCTGAGGATCCTTGAATTTGCAGTGTTGCTTCTGGAAGATGCTCTCAGGCTGTTTGCCAAACTAGATCATTATATCAGATCAGCCTATCCATCTGAATATTATGGTATTTGAGACTGGTTTTATAATGTTTTCTTGGGTTTGCTGGGATTTATGATCCAGTTTTCCTTACATTGAAAGGATGAATTAGCTGCTGCATGTTTGCTTTGGATTTAAAAATTTAAAAAAAAAAAAAATTCTAAATCTGTCAAAAATTTTATTTTACTTCAGTATAATTCATAGGTCATAGTATTAGAGATAGTGAATAAATTTGATGATTATTCTGCTAGTTGAACTATGGAATGTCAATGCTTCATTTCATTGAGATCTTTATTCCATTCAGTGATTTTTGGTGAGAGAGAATTATCTGGCACATTGCCATGAAAGTGCTCCATGCAATTGTTTTAAGCAAAATAAATGTCACTTTTCTTTTAAAGGAAGAGATTTTTAACTAGATATACAAGCAATGAAAATGCTTAGAAGAAATTTGAGGACTTCTAATATTAAATGCAATTAAGCCCATGCTATGAAATATGAATATCCTGGTTTCCAATTAAAGCTTTATTTGCCTATAGATAATTTAAATGATTTGTAATTAATGTCCATATTTTTTTTTGAACATTTTTTTCCATATAATTTATGAGCTTATTATTGGAAGCTCAAAAAAAAAGAAAATTTTACAAGTGAGTTATTCTGATAAATAGAATCTAAAATGGTATGGAGAAATTTCTGCTTATGTTTACTTTCTGTTCAAGTGATTCAGAAAATTGACTGTATCAGTATGTAAGTATGAGGTATTTGTCCTTCTGCTGACTTCTCATCTGGCAGAGTATTATCATCTGTGTGATTTGCTTAAAAGTTAAGCCAATTACTGATTGGACATTCCTTTATACTGGTCTCTAAATAGTTCTTCAACTTAAAGTAATTTAAAAGTGAATGATAAAACAGACATATGTTTTAAGATCAGAAGCTTTTGGATGTAAATCTTTGAACATATATCTGAGATACCCATGGTACATGGCTGCCTACAGAATATGCTTAATTTTGTGTGAGCTTTATTGCTCTGAATATTTTTTTGCTCCTGTTTATCATTGTCTTTCATATTTTATCTCCAAGAGTTGAACTATGGATGTTTTTAGTTTCTCTGATTAGGGATCCCATGAGAAGAGGGTTTTGGCAGATGCCTGCTTTGGCCCTTAATCATTCAGATCCTGGAGACCCGGGATCGGAATCCCACATCAATATTTTACCTCCCGCATGGAGCCTGCTTTCTCCCTCTGCCTGTGTCTATGCTTTTTGTCTCTGATCATCTCTCTTTTAAAAGAGTGATGTGTGACTATTGCTAAATAAAAATTTTGAAAATTATAATAAAAATAAATCAAAATTTTTTTCTGATTTGTCTTGATGTGAATAAGCTGGTGCCAGATAGATAGTTAGAATATCCAGATGGTCTGATGTTGATGTTGCCTCTTAAAATGTATCTGATTTCTCTGATTCAGAAATTTCAAATCCTTCTATCTTTTTGAGAGGGTGTGTTGAAAATTAAACAAAAATCAAGATAACTTCCTTCTGTCACTTTTAAACTCAGTGCATTGATACTTTCCTTCATTTTAATTTTAGCATGTTAAGGAGATTCTGTGACAGTTTTGATCCTTCCACATGGTGATGCAGCTATGGAAAAATCATTGAGAATTTAGCATGGATTTAATTTTACTAAATGATTTTTAACAGAGTCAGTCAAAAATGACAATATTGCAATGGGAAAATTGGACTCAAAGCATGCAACAGGCCAGACTCAGGCTGCTTCTAATTCTGTATTGAAGTCATTTCAGAACATTAATGAGGAATGGATGGGATGTAACAGAGATGAACTTTTTCCCAGTTTGTGTGAGAATATTGAAATCCTGGAAGTAAATTAGTGAGTTAATATTATCTCATATTAAAAAATTTTTGATTACCTTTTTTTATCTTTATAGAATGTCAAATCTCAGATCAACTGGAAAATGATCTGAATGTTTGTGTAAATGAATCTGTTCTGAGTGAATCTCAGGAGGAATTAGTGCTTTGCAGCTGAAGCATTTGATTTTTTTCATGTCATCAGCTAGAAAGATACAATGAGAAGAGACTCAGAATTAAGTTTTAGACTAAATTTAACTGGGATGACAGTAATAAATATTTTGACCCAGGAGAACTATATTTTAATTATTTCAAGCAGATTATAAGTATATTTAGATGAAATTTTATTTCTCTTCAGTTGATCCTTAATTGAGAAAATGCATCTCATGAATTATTACGCTTTTAGAGATTATCTTTGTACATAGTTAGCATTAATTTGTCTTTTATCTTCAAATCTTCTTTTTCTGTTGCTTAACTCTGGTTCAATTTTGCTTTAATATTTTCCAGAGAAATGTCCTAAAGTTCACAAAAAAACAAAAACAAACAAACAATAGAATGGAACACTGAAGTAAAAAAGCTGAAATTATAGAGAAATTTCTTTTTAGATGAACCTAAACTGATTCTGCATTTATAGGAGATTATTTTGAAAAAATTGAAATTCTTTATTTTTCTGATTTTATTTTTTATTTATTTATGATAAAGAAAGACACACAGAGTTCTGTTGAGGCAGAGAAAGAAAGAGAAAGAAGCAGGCTCCATCTGAGACTGCAGGGAGCCTGATGAGGATTTGATACCAGGACTCTTTTATGGATGACCTAAGCTGAAGGCAGATGCTTAAGCAGAAGAGCCATCATGAAATCTCCCATGCATGAAAATATTTAATTATAGATTGGTAGAGCCTATTTTGGGATAAATTTGCATGAGGTTTGAAAAAATTATCACTAAAAAAAGTCAGATAAGGGAGGAGGAGTAAATTTAATCTAGAATCTTCATTCATCCTAGAGGTGGCTCAGTGGTTGTAGCATGGCCTTCAGCCCAGGGCGTGATCCTGGAGACCCAGGATTGAGTCCCACATCAGGCTCCCTGCATGGAGCCTGCTTCTAGTCTCTGCCTCTGTCTCTGCCTCTGTCTGTCTCTCTGTGTGTCTCATGAGTAAATGAATAAAATAAATTAAAAAAAAATCCTTAATGATTTGAAAAAATCAAAGTTGGCATCTTATTATTGTATTGATTAATAGAGTTACAGGGGCAAGTGAGATAGCTCAAAAAGAAGAATTTGGTGAAATGAGATAAAAATATGCATTTTTGTTTTGAATCAGTCAAAAACATCTATGAAGATACATTTAAAAATTTTGTGAAAGATTAATTTATTTAAGAAGTTCACCAGAATCTCATATACTATATTATATTCTGTTAAATTTTGAATGAGAAAGTGAACATGACATTTTAATAGATGGGCTAGTTACTTTTCATACTGTCATGATATCCTGGAGAACTGAAATAAATTGGTGTAATGAATTGAGGGACTGGGGAGTGACATCAGATTTATACATATCTTGGATCTGAAATAGCTGAGGACTTGGTAATTGGATATAAATTCAACAATTGGTAAATGAAGTGAGACTGAAGATAATGCTCTAGTAAACATAGGATATTTGAGATGTCAAATGTAATTGAGCAAAGGAGAGTGCACATTGTCTCTGTTCAATCATGAAGGCAGTAATGAATGGATGGATATTCTTTTGAATTTTTTGAATTCTAATCTTAGCTTTTCTGCCTTGTTATACAGCCCTACAAAGAAATGATGCAAGGACACTCTTAGCTTTCATTAGGGGAGTGGTTTGAGAGTCACAGATAAGATTCTGCACATTGAATAGTTTATTTGATTCTTTAATTGAGAGAGTTGCTCAGATGTTCATTTCATTGAACATTTCATATAATGATAATGTTGAATATAGAGCTTTATATTTTTAAATGCTTTGACCAGCAATTGTTGTAAAGGATATTAGGAAAGTGAGACAAAGAAAGCTATCATCATGAAAAAGGAAGCAGCTAATTCTTGTTTTAATTCACCCATCCTTAAGCTCTTTTACTTAGGCTTGTCATTAAGAGAAGTTTGAGGAATCCTTTCATAATATGGCATTTAAAACAGAGGGATGACAGATGGCTCTCTTCATATGTCCTGCAGAATTATGCATTAAGGATACTTAAGGACTCTGATGATTTAAGTATATGGATTTGTTGAGATAGACACTGGTTGTCAGAAATTTTATGGAAAATGTATTTCCATGATTTAATGGAGATATAACATAATAGACTCAAAAGTAAATAATTTGCAAACATATTCAACAATGGTTATTCTTTTGTCTCTTTTGCAAGTGAAGTTAAGTAATCTCTATCTTTGTCTTCATATTTAAAATTCTATTGTGTGATGTGTTCATGGGTAATGAGAAGGAAATTAATAATGAAATATAATAGCTAGAATGTAAGTTTTAATTTTGATGACTAATCTCTGGGTTTAAACTATGTTAGTGCTGATGGAAATAGAGTCCTTTTGTTAAAAGAACTTGAGCTATTATTTTTTAAAATATTTGCAGACTTCATCTTAAAACCTTGCCTAACTATCATTTAAATGGTAGATTTCAGAAGATGCTTGAAATGTTGATGCATTAGATGCTGGTATTTATTCTCTTGATATTGTATTTCTAAACCTTAGGATTTTGTTAGGATTAATATTTTGAGATAGTATCATCATCATTATCCTTAAGTGCTAGTTTCCATCAAATTATGTATTTGGAATCAAGCAAAATCCTTATGTCTCTTTACAACTGAATTATGTCTTTTGATAAATAATCAAGAAAAGAGATATGAGCTATTTATAAAGTTCATTGCTAAATTTCCTCAGTCCTAATGAATATAAGTATCATTAATTCTGGAATGCTGATCTTGCCTAGATGTATGCCCTAACAGTCATGCATGACTTTCCTTCCCTTTGGGTAATCTTTTTTGATTGTAGAGCTGCATTCTAGATGATTGAAAATGATCATGCAGTAGAAATTATAGTTCTTTGAATTAAATTGATGCTGAGTTTGATACTGGCTTCTTTTTATATTTTTTATGTTTTTTTTTTTTTTTAAGATTTTTTTATTTTTCAGAGACACAGAGAGAGAGAGAGGCAGAGACAGAGGCAGAGGGAGAGCAGCAGGCTCCATGCAGGGAGCCCTTAGATGCAGGAGAGATGATCCCAGGATCTCCAGGATCATGCCCTGAGCCAAAGGCAGACAGCTGATCAACCAGGAGCCATTTAGGCATCCCTAGAACATCTTTATTTTTCACTGCATCATCACACTACATGTTTCTAAGCTTATGATGTTATTTAGTGGGAAGTGTAAATTAGTAAAGGTAATAAAGACATGGACTGACAGAGGATATGCTTACCTTTAGTTCAGTCATTTTCTGAGAAAACTGAACTGGGCATCTCCTTTAAATAAAAGTTAGAATTAAATTTAATAGAATGATCTTATTTAGATTCTATTGCAACATTTCAGTATTTGATTCTGATGTTGTAGTCTTTAAAGATTTCCTTATGATTCACATAGTTCATCTGAGAAATTTTGACATAGAATCAATGCTGAAGTCAGGCTGTTTTGAGCACATTTGGTAAGTTTATTTTTGACCATGCTATTTGATCAAAATCTATAGACAGGTGCTATTATGATAGTTAAAGCTGCCTATCATGTGATAGCTTTGCCTTAAGCCCATGCTGATATCATCATTTATGATCAGGACATTGAAAAGAACATTGAACTGGAATCCTGTTCATTTTTCCCAGGTCCTGGTTTTCCATTTGCAAAATTTTGTGTTTTATGACTGTTTTTAGCTTAAATCATATCATAGATTAGTAAAAAATATAGGATTTTTTTACATATGATTTTTTGTTAATTTAAAGCTTAATTTTATGAAAAAATTACTGCTAAAAGAAATCATGGAGCATTCAATGATTTGAATTTCATAATATTAATTGAAAAACACTTGATATCTTTGTACAAAGCTCATTGACATGAACCTTAAAGAAATTCTTTGAAGTGCAATTCTGAAAAAGCTAGACTCATATTTTTTTCAATTCATACTTGTTGAGTTCTTTTTTGATGTGAAATGCATCAATAGTCATAAAGGAATTTGAGAGAGTGGATTTAGTTTTTGGGATTTAGCAAGGCTAGGATAATGAAGTGAGAAGGCAGAGTAGGTGATAGCTAGTGAAAGAAGGAAAATAGATGATGAGTGAAATAAATCAGGTAATTATTGAGTTTAGTGTCATGATTGTGCCATGAGAGTATTATGTCAATAAACTTTCATAAAGCTATAGATCATGAAATGCACACACAATAAGTTCATGTGGAAAGAGCTAAAGGATGTAAATATGTTTATAATTGTTAGATGCCAATTTCATTCTGATTTTGAACTGTCACTTTGGATTTCCTCATATTTTTTGGAAAAAAATAAATGCATCACAAATGGCATGGAGACTTGATGGAGTGCATCAATTTATATAAGATAATGAAGTCATGAATGACATCATTTTTATCATAAATGAGATAGTAGATTATTGATTTAAAAATCTTACTAAGTTGTGTCCAAATTGATCTTCAACTGTTTCAAATCTTTATGGAAATGGCTAATGAAAAATGTGATTACTTTAAAATCAGAACAATTATGGCATGTATAGCAAGGAATTCAGACAATATATGCAGATTCAATTTTCTTTTCAAATTTTTTTTTTTCTTTCTCATGATTAAAATATCTGAAACATTCTTCTAGAAATCCTCATGAAAGCTGACATTTGCCTTCTGGCATCAAAGTTATTCTTGATCATCCTAAATCTTGCCAAGGTGAAAGAGAGAAAGATTGATTTGAAAAGAATGATGAATTCTTTCTCAAACTGTTTCTAAAAGTGAAGAATTAAATGCCCAATATGAATTTGAAAAAAGAAAGAAACCTCTAGAAGATATCAGTTAGAGTTAAGATATGAGATTGAGGAATAGAGTATTTTTTAATGAGTAATGACAAATCAAACAAGCAAATTAAGAAGGGTTAGGATAATAGAACATGATTATATAAATAGGCTTTAGATTCTCACATGCAGTTTTTCAGTCCTGAGTTAAAAAATTTATTGATTGCTCCTTCAGTGACCCAAATTAGGAATAGCTGTGCAATTTTCATGATCAACTGGATATTTTTTTTGGGAGTACAGATGAATTTTTGGTGGATCTCATGATTGTATGTTACTTATACTTGGAGAAGTAAAAAACAATAAAGTACAATGATATAAAAGGATATAAGAGTCTTTATATGTTTTGTAAAGTGAAGCTGATAAATCTCAGAAATCTGAAATGGTGGTATTGATTTCTAAATTATATCATTGCATTTTTAGTACCTCTTCAAAAATACTAAGTCAGAAGGTTGAAATTTTGAGTTTTCTGAGTTGAATGGATAGCATCATGAAGTTCTTTTTGTGGAAATGAAGATCAGTGGGATTTGTTGAATCAGGCATCTTATCTCAGGTGATAATTAATATGCCCATGGATTATATGAATTCTAGAAAGTCTTAGATAATTTGAGCTTAGTATCTGTCAATGATCAAAAATTATTTATTGGGATGAACATTTAAAAAAAACTGCTTCAGATCTTTTGAATTATCATATAGGTAATTATTTTCATTTATCTTTAATACTTCAACAGCTGTTTTTTTTTTAATTGTTTTATTTATTTATTCATGAGAGACACAGAGAGAGAGAGAAGAGAAGAGACAGAAAGAGGAAGAAGCAGACTCCAAAATCAGCCCCATGTGGACTCTGAGATCCTGGATCTCCAAGATCATCCCTGGGCCAAAGGCAGGTGCTAAACTGCTGAGCCACCCAGGGAAGCTTTTACCCTCCAGGCTGAGTTTAGCAATTTTTAAATCTCTTACTTATGAAAAAAAGCAAAGTTTTAAAAATAGGAAGAATGAGTTCATAAATGAATTCATGAAAATTGAAATGATCTATAAGGAAAAATAGAGAAAAAAAGAACTAATCAGTTCTTTAATGTCAGAGTTTCAATTTTCAAATCTATGTTAGAAAAGGATTATTCTTCATTTTTATGTAATGAATCCCAAGAGGCTATGTATATATCAGGATGTTGGGGTTAGAAAAAAGACAGATTCAAGAAAGTGCATTGTGTGCTAATCCCAATTTCTATGGGTAATTATGGAAAATGCATTTCTGAGTAGTGGAGGTAGCAGCTAATATTTTGGAACCAGAGAGACAGAATGACATGTTTAAGGGAAATTTCTCTGTTAAACTTTTCACTTGTCTAAAGGGTTGACTTTTTTGAGTAGAAAATCAATGGACTTGAATGACATCAGATGAGGATGAGGATCTAATGACTTGAACATTGAGATTAATGAAAGAACTAGGTTACTAGGATGTTCCAGGGACTCTGCTAGGCAATTCATGAAGCCTCTCTCTAATCTGAGAGCTAAAAACTGGTTGAGATAATAAAGATCCAGTGTGAAAATTCAAAATTCTGATTGAAAAGTTTGTTGATTTCAAATGAAAGATGCAGGTCAGAGAGATTTATGCCTATATATAACATTTATATATATATTTATATTTTTATAAGTAATATTTATTAAGCTAATTTGACTTAAAATGCTAAGAAATGCTCACAATGTGCAAAAATATATAAATGCAATGAGTTCACTATGTATTAGCTTTCAGAAGATCATGGTATTGATTTTGCAATGTAGCAGATTTAAATAGCTCAAGACATGAGTACAAAGTATATATTTTCAATTGATAGGTCCAAATATAGCATTAAACTCTTTTGAACTCCTGTGCAACTGATCCAAATCCAGAATTTCCACCTCATTGCCTAGTGTAAAGCCTTAGGTCCTATTTTTTTTTTAATGTAATTTTAGTGGTAATCTCTTAAGTTCCCTCACAAAAATCTCTTTTTCCAGTTGAAGTCTTTCAGTTTTTAAAAGTGGACTTTGACAACTCATGTTTTATCACATGATAGCATTTTTTCTAGCTTCATCAATCTGTTGAATCCTAGTTCATTTCAATGAGGATGACTCTGTCACAATTGCTAATTCAATTGCTGAGTGATTTTCTGTTAGAAATCAAATGCTTCATGAGAGTTTCATCAAAATTTACTGGAAAAGAATGATAATATAAATCTCATTTATTCAATAAAGTTCATACTGCAGCTGAAAAAATTTCCAATCCATTTGCTTCAACATGGATAGAACTGGAGGGTATTATGCTGAGTGAAGTAAGTCAATCAGAGAGGACAAACATTATATGGTTTCATTCATTTTTTTCTTTTATAAAAATAGATAAAAAATAGGATATAGGGGAAAAGAGAGAGAATGAGTGGGAAATATCAGGTGACAGAACATGAGAGACTCCTACTCTGGGAAACAAACAAGGGGTAGTGGAAAGGGAGGTGGGCAGGGGGATGGGGGACTGGGTGATGATGGCACTGAGGGGCTTGGATGGGATGAGCACTGGGTGTTATACTATATGTTGGCAAATTGAACTCCAATAAAAAATATACAAAAAAAAAAATTCCAAAAAAAAAATAAAAAAATGTCTCATCTAAAATACTTTAAATTTTTGAAGTCATGAATTTGACTTTCATATCCACTGTGCCAGTCTTGAATTATTTCC
The DNA here is from genome assembly GCF_905146905.1 of Nyctereutes procyonoides. Taxonomy (NCBI): domain Eukaryota; kingdom Metazoa; phylum Chordata; class Mammalia; order Carnivora; family Canidae; genus Nyctereutes; species Nyctereutes procyonoides. Next base: position 29,584 of record NW_026575071.1, on the reverse strand, counting down.
CTCTTTCCTGTGAAAAGTATCATTTTGCTAGTTTTCTGATATTTCTTTTTTAAAGATAACTTTCATGTGGAATATAGAGAGGATATGAATCAAACAGACAGTCAATGGATTGAATAATTGAGTAAATATTTCTAAAAAAATAAAGAAATAAAAAGAGTAATGGATTGAAAATGATTTAAGAATAAGTTAAACTATTGAATAAAGAAAAAAAAGAAAGAAATTGAGGAAGATGAAGAAGGAGAGAGGAGAGAATCAATTGATTGGGGCTGAAAGAAAATAATGCTTAAGCATTGACATCTAGTCAGAATTTTTCTTATATAGTAAATGGTGAATTCTCATTCTTTATGAGGTAGCATTTGATTTATAAGAACTAAAAAATTATGACAATTAAGTTTGAATAAGAATTAGTAAGATGTAAAATTGATCAGAAAGTTAAAACTGGGATGAAAAAATGAATGTAAGTGGGAATCAGAAATGTCTAATCAGTAACTGTTTATTGATGCACTGATTTTGAAAAATTTAAAGAAGCTATATAGTGAAATGAAAAATTTAGACTTCAATCTGATCTTTATGTTAAATCCAATAAATAAAATGATAAAAATTAAATTTTGTCAGTGATTGATCAGAATAAATGGTTTTGGAAGATAAAGATTTTGTGTTTGATGAATGGAGAATAAAGGTATCAATCTTAACAATGAAGTATCATATATGCAGAAAAAAAAAGTTATAAAATCTATATGGCTCTTCTCTGGCTCTGTATCTATAACATGAAATGAAACTTTTAAGAGTCAGCTCAGCCAAAGATAGAGTAAGGGGAAGACCAGAAAAATAGTAAGGATCTCCCACATAAACTTTCAGATGGCATGATGATGATGAAACATTTCCTGAAAATTATATTTTGGGTTTATTGTAGATGAATAAAAAGAGAGAAAGGAGCAAATAAAAGTAAAATGAGATTTTAAAGTTTGTTGTAAAAGAGGATAATGTCAAATTCAGATGAATTTTATTCTGATTTCAGGAGTCATTTAACAAAGGGTTATTTCAGAAATTAGATGGAGAATACAGATTATTGTAGAGGAATAAATGAGATGAGAAGTAAGATTCTCTTAAAGATGCTTTTTGCTGCATTTGTTTCTATCATCTGAATTGACAATTTAATATAATTTATTTTAGTAGAAATGTGTTCATGAGAATTTTAATGAATATAAAAAAATCATGAAAGCACAATCATGATTAGTAAGAGCTATGCAGCTGCACTGTGTCTTCATTCACATGAGGCAAAACATGCCTGAACAGTGATGTATATGAATTCCACCCTAGCCCTGATTCCCAGAAGCTCACTTTAGTTTGAATTTAGTTGATAGTAATTTATTTAGATTTTTGTATCTCTGGGAAGAAAAATGCTGTGGAAGATACAGCAGCATCTTCCAGGAATGGTTGGAATAGAGAAAAGAGATGGGATCAGATAATGTACAGAATATGAGAGATTCCTAAATCTTGGAAGGATTCTGAATGCAGCTGATTGCTTTTTTCTTAATTCAATTTGAGAAAGAAGTGATTAAAAGCTATTGAATTAAAAAAGTTTTAAAAAATCTATTTTTTAATGCCATTAGCTCAGCAGAACTAGATGATTAGTTCATGAATGGAGCCAGAAATAAGAAAAAGTACAAGTACATGTGAGCAAATAAAAGGCTCAGTGCTAGAGCAGTGTTGCCTTCATGGATGAATCAATGAAGCATGAGCAGGTATGTTTCATTTTTCTGTTTTCTGTAGGGAATAATGATGATATGAAAAAATATATCTGAAAAATTGTGAGAACATTTTCTATAATTCATTATAAGGACTAAAAAAGTTTCAGAAGGATTTAATTGAAGAGAGACCTCTCAAAACAGAGTAAAAATCACTGAAGAAAAGAATTTCTTTTTTTTTTAATGAATTCAGAATTTAAAGTCATAAGGTGAAAATTCATGGATTCAAATTAGAGAAGATACTTTTTATGAGAATGAAATTTAGAGTCTTGGATGCTTTGAAATTTTTGAATTTATTTTCATGTCATCATGACTATGTCAGAAGAGTGATTCTTCTGAAGATTTTATGATTTTTCATGAATTTTTCCTTTAAATTCAGATATTTAAGAAATTTTGATGAAAATGTTTTTCAAAAATGAGAATAACAGAGAAGAGGCAAAGAGAAAAGAGAATGAAGAAGGAAAAGAAAAGATTAGAAAAACATTTTTCTCAAGTTGGAGGAAGATTCAATCAGTCATGGGAAATGATGTTTGTAGGGGGAATTTTGAAAATCCAGAAAGATCTCTAGGATCATTTTTATCATGTCAATTCAAAACACAGCTCTACCTGAGCCAAATAAGAAGGTAGTCATATTTGATTGAAATCTGATGTTCAGATTTTCAATGATTCTTGATGATGAAAGAAGCAAAACAAAAAAATTATCAATAGTTGATCATGCTAAAATTTTGAAAGAAAAATTTTGAGCAAAATGCAAGTTGTCATCCAGTCTTGATCAAAACTGAAATCTGAGTTCAGAGATGCTTTTCCTTCAGGAGGACAAAGGGCTTGCTTTTCATTTCATGCTCAGCCATAAGATAGAGAAAGGAACATCATGAAAGTATGTTTATATTCTGTGTCTCCTGAAACTTAACATTCAATATTCAGATGTCCAGGGACTCTTAATGCAATGATATTGCATAATAAAAAGGACTAACTGAATTTTATTAAAAAGTACCAATTAAATGCAATTTATTTATGTATCAGTTCATTACATGAAACATAAAAATTCTTGAGAGAAGAAGTATCAAATCTAAAAATCTTCATGTTGACTCAAAAAACTTAAAAAGACACTAAAATGGGATCCCTGGGTGTGCTAGAACTCAGAGGTGCAGCAGCCTTTGGCAGGGCGCGATCCTGAGACCAAAATCGAGAAATGAGACATTTGGCTCCCTGCATGGAGCCTGCTTCTTTGACCCTCTGCCTGTGTCTCTGAAGATTCTCTCTCTCTCTCTTGACAATTGCACCTAAAAGAAAATACCTAGGAATAAACCTAACCAAAGAGGTAAAAATCTATACCCTAAAAACTATAGAACACTTCTGAAAGAAATTGAGGAAGACACAAAGAGATGGAAAAATATTCCATGCTCATGGATTGGCAGAATTAATATTGTGAAAATGTCAATGTTACCCAGCAATTTACACGTTTAATGCAATCCCTATCAAAATACCATGGACTTTCTTCAGAGAGTTAGAAAAATTATTTTAAGATTTGTGTGGAATCAGAAAAGACCCCGAATAGCCAGGGGAATTTTAAAAAAGAAAACCATAGCTGGGGGCATCACAATGCCAGATTTCAGGTTGTACTACAAAGCTGTGGTCATCAAGACAGTGTGGTACTGGCACAAAAACAGACACATAGATCAATGGAACAGAATAGAGAATCCAGAAGTGGACCCTGAACTTTATGGTCAACTAATATTCGATAAAGGAGGAAAGACTCCAAGACTATCCAAGAAGAAAGACAGTCTCTTCAAATAATATGGTGCTGGGAAAATTGGACATCCACATGCAGAAGAATGAAACTAGACCACTCTCTTGCACCATACACAAAGATAAACTCAAAATGGATGAAAGATCTAAATGTGAGACAAGATTCCATCAAAATCCTAGAGGAGAACACAGGCAACACCCTTTTTGAACTTGGCCACAGTAACTTCTTGCAAGATACATCCACGAAGGCAAAAGAAACAAAAGCAAAAATGAAATGAAATTGGGACTTCATCAAGATAAGAAGCTTTTGCACAGCAAAGGAAGCAGTCAACAAAACTAAAAGACAACCTACAGAATGGGAGAAGATATTTGCAAATGACATATCAGATAAAGGGGCTAAAGGGCTAGATTCCTATAAATAACTTATTAAACTCAACAGCAAAGAAACAAACAATCCAATCATGAAATGGGCAAAAGAAATGAAGAGATGAATCTCACAGAAGAAGACATAGAAATGGCCAACAAGACACAGACATGGCCAACATGCACATGAGAAAATGCTCTGCATCACTTGCCATCAGGGAAATACAAATCAAAACCACAATGAGATACCACCTCACACCAGTGAGAATGGGGAAAATTAACAAGGCAGGAAACAACAAATGTTGGAGAGGATGCGGAGAAAAGGGAACCCTCTTACACTGTTGGTGGGAATGTGAACTGGTGCAGCCACTCTGGAAAACTGTGTGGAGGTTCCTCAAAGAGTTAAAAATAGACCTGCCCTACGACCCAGCAATTGCACTGCTGGGGATTTACCCCAAAGATACAGATGCAATGAAACGCCGGGACACCTGCACCCCGATGTTTCTAGCAGCAATGTCCACAATAGCCAAACTGTGGAAGGAGCCTCGGTGTCCATCGAAAGATGAATGGATAAAGAAGATGTGGTTATGTGTATAAATGGAATATTACTCAGCCATTAGAAACTCAGCCACAAATACCCACCATTTGCTTCAACGTGGATGGAACTGGAGGGTATTATGCTGAGTGAAGTAAGTCAATCGGAGAAGGACAAACAGTATATGTTCTCATTCATTTGGGGAATATAAAAAATAATAGTGAAAGGGAATATAAGGGAAGGGAGAAGAAATGAGTGGGAAATATCAGAAAGGGACAGAACATGAAAAGACTCCTAACTCTGGGAAACGAACTAGGGGTGGTGGAAGGGGAGGAGGGCGGGGGTGGGGGTGAATGGGTGACGGGGCACTGAGGGGGCACTTGACGGGATGAGCACTGGGTGTGTTTCTGTATGTTGGCAAATTGAACACCAATAAAAAAAATAAATTTAAAAAAAAAAAAAAATTAAAAAATTCAAAAAAAAAAAAAAAGCATATAGATAAAATAAATGAAAACAATCAAAATGAGATACCACCTCACATGAGTGAGAATGGGGAAAATTAACAAGGCAGGAAACCACAAATGTTGGAGAGGATGTGGAGAAAAGGGAACCTCTTGACACTGTTGGTGGGAATGTGAACTGGTGCAGCCACTCTGGAAAAATGTGTGGAGGTTCCTGTGCCAAAGAGTTAAAAATAAAATAAGAGTTAAAAATAGAACTGCCCAATTGCACTGCTTGCACTGTGATATATTCAAAGATACAGATGCAATGAAACGCAGGGACACCTGCACCCCAATGTTTCTAGCAGCAATGTCCACAATAGCCAAACTGTGGAAGAAGGAGCCTCGGATTCATGAGGAAAGATGAATGGATAAAGAAGATGTGGTCTATGTATAAATGGAATATTATTCAGCAGCCATATGGAAATATAGAGAAATACCCACCATTTGCTTCAACAACTGGATGGAACTGGAGGATATTATGCTGAGTGAAGTAAGTCAATCGGAGAAGGACAAACAGAGATGGTCTCATTCATTTGGATATATAAAAAATAGTGAAAGGGGTATAAGGGAAAGGATAAAAGAAATGAGGAAAATAAAGAAAAGGGAGAGAAAAAACATGAGGAGAAGAGACTCATGGAGACTGGGAAAAGAACTAGGGGGTGGAATGGAAGGGGAGGAAGGGGGGGGGTTGGGGGTGAATGGGTGACAGGCACTGATGTGGGGCACTTGATTGGGATGAGCACAGCATGTGTTATTCTGTGTGTTGGCTGCATTGAACTCTGAAAAAAATGTTAAATAAAAAAATTAAAAAAAAAAAAAAAAAAAATAGAAGACAATCAAGAATTTGAAAATTCTGCATTTTTTTTAGGATTAGGAGAGTTTATATGGCAGAAGTGCATTGAATTAGTAAAGTTTTCATACATATGCCTGATTCTCAAGTCATGATTCAATTTAAATTAAAATGACTATTTGATTTTAGATCACATGATGATTATTGGATAAGATTCATTTTGATAAATCAGAGATAAAATTTAATTCTGTTTGGGATTCAAAATGATTGATGAAGTTGACCAGAATGGAAATGACTGGTAAGATGAGATGGAAGTTTGAAACTTATCAAGGAAGGAAAATGGATGAAGCAGAGATAATCAGATTTATGATAGGATAGATGAGAGATTAAAAAGATCCATTTGTAGAGTACTAGAAGGTATTAGTGAAATTGAGATAGTAATCAGACCATAAAGTCAATGAGCAATTAGAGCTGAAAAGAAGAAGGAATTAATATTAAATCTCTTTTAATAGAATGACATTTAAAGATTTTGCATGATCAATCTAGATAATTTATTTTTTGAGAAAGAGAAGCAGTCAATGATTTTCCTATATTAAGTTAGTTTGATTCATGGTATTTTTTGAACAAGGAAAAAGCATTTTCATGCTGTCAAAATTTCTCTATTAGCAGTCTCTGATGAACTTTGCTGCATTGATTTTATTTGATTCTTTTAAATAAGCTGAGTTGGCAAGATTTAAGGAGGCATTGCTGAAGAAGTGAATGATGAGAGAGCATTTAGGCAGCCATTGATCAGATGATTCAGGCAGCTATTAAATGTGAAAAATTTTTAAAAAATTAATTGTTGATTTCAACATTCAAAGTAAACTGAATTGAAACATTAATTTTCTTTATAATTTACATGAATGAGTGTGGAATGAGAAAAGAGCAAATATATATTGATGATCAATTTAAAATGATGACTCATCAGATATTCACTGTTTCTTCAGCTTAAAAGGCTATCAGATTTTCTGCTAGTATTCTCTATATCTTTTATTTATCATTGAATTCAGAAACTGGCATTTTTATTTAGAAAAATAGATGATTAAATTTCTTTGAGTCTAATGTTTTGATCATGACTGGAATTCTATTTTTTCAAAGAAATCTTTTAGAGGAAAAAAAAAAAAAATGATGATGTGATTTTCTTCTTATTTTTTTTTTTTTCTTTTTCATGAAGAAAACTCATATCTTTTATGAACTTTCTAAAAGAGTCAGAAGATGAATGTTTTTGTGGAGCTGGGAGGGGATGAATAAGAGATTAAGAACCTGAAGCCAGAGAACTGGATTAATGCATCAGATTCATGAATCATGATTAATACACAGTGAATATTTATCTAATAAAAAAATTCAAAAAATTAAAGAAACATATTCTGAAATATCTCATTTTATATTATTGCTCTAAAAATTCTGATTTGCAGAAAAAAATATTTAATACAATTAAAATCAAAAATAAAAAGATTTTATTTTTTGAAAACTATAATATTATATAATTTTTCTGAGAGTTAGATGATCCCAATAAAGCTGAGTTCTCAGAGTTGCTAGCTGACAGACTCAGACCTGCAGTTAGACAGATCAGACAGATCAGTCATTGCTGGTAATAAATGCTGTCTTGATGAGAGAGACTCTCTGAAGAAATGAAGTTTTTATTAACATGTTTTTTTTCCTGGTTAACCAGACAACTGAAAGAAAAAAAAGGAGAGACAAAGAAAAATGAAAGAAAAAAGTCAATTATGCAAGACTTGAAAGATGACCATGTTTGAAGATAGACAATTAGTCAATATGTAATAGAAAAGCATAAATAATTAGTTTTAACTGAAGGCTGATTCAAAGATAGGCATTCAGTTTTTAGAATCATTATATGAATCAAATATCATAGACTCATATAAGCAGGTTTGACATTTTAATATATAATTAAATATAAATCTCTATACATTTAAATTCAAATAAATTTATTAAAATGAAACTTTAGGATTTCTTCAGAGAGTAACAAATTCTGATTCTTTTTTTTGCAATTCATAATGCTGAAAGTGCTAGTTTTGATTAGAATAGAATAATTTATAAGTTTTATTATAATAAAAAATGTAAATCTGTAAAATTGGAAGGAGATTTCAGAAATTAAAGATGATCTCATTGAATTGAAGATAGAAACATTTGTCTCTCTGATATTTGTTTGATGTAGAACATTCTAGATTGATAGGGAAATTTGTTTAATACATTTAATGAAATGAAGAGCAGTGAGTTTTCATCAATATGATGTGCCACAATTTGAGGAAGACTTTTGAAAGTAATAGTAAATTTGTTGGATGAAAAATGAGATTCATGAAAAGGGAATGACAGTTGAAAGAGAGTTTTTTGGAAAGAGAGAAAAGAGAGAAGGAATGATTTTGTGGGTCAGAGCTATTCATTGTATCTAGAAAGGTGCTGATGCAGCAATGATTGTGATTGAATCATGAGGATGCCTGAAAAATTTGGAGACTGTCCAAAAATTGACACTGGCATATTGGATCATCCTAAAGAAAAGAGGACTCTTTTGAAGAATTTTCAAAATTATTGGATTTCATAAACCATCATAAAGTTGACTGTGAAGATAAATTATTTGCTGGAATAAATGCTAGCAGAAAATAGTTTTTGGAATTTTTGGAAGGTAGCTTATGAAAAGATGATAAAAATTATATAGATTTTTAAAATGCAAAAAGCCAAGAAAATTTCTGGCTAAGAAAGAAATTGTTTTGCCAGATTGATTCTTTGAGGCTATTTGACATTTTGATTCTGCCATGTTAGCTGATGAAGAGATTTGGGAATTTCTTCAGTTCTAGAAAAGAAATCAGAAAGAACAAAGTGACACTGAGATTGATTTTGACATCCATGAGTGAGATGTCAAAAAATCTTATTCCAAAGATCAAGAAAAATTAGGGGAATGATGAAAACCAATTAAAAGAAAAAAATAAAGTTAGATGATGATGATACAATGATGGGACATTTCTAAAGATAGATAGAAAAGATTGCTGAGATCCAGAAGTAATGAAATCAAGATTTCTATTTATGTTTGACTAGGATATGATGTGATTTGATTTTTGAGATGTGCTAGAATTAATCCTATAGTCATTGAATCAACTGAAATTAAATTTGGAGTTTCTTCATAGAATCCAAGAATAGTAGGTGGGTAAAAGGGTTGGATCAAAGAATCAGAAAAAGAAAAATTGAAAACAAGATGCTCATGAAGCCTGAAAGTTTATGAATTCTCATTTTGGCATTCTTGTTTATTTGAATATGTTGAAAATTGATGAGGACTTGATGCTATGAAAAAGAGAGGTTGAAAATGTGGAAAAAATATTGTAATTTTCTTTATATCTGTTTCAAAAAAGAAAAAAGATCCACACCATTTAATGATTGCTTTTTTGGGATTATGATGAATTTTTTGATATAAGTGATCAGTTATACAGTTTTCCAGATCAAGCATTATTCAGTTCACAGTCTTTCAGATTCTGAGAGCAAATTCCACAGAAAAGAAAAATTTGAACATAGAGGAATTCAAAAAAGATTATAAGAACAGATTGTCTGAGTTGTGTGTCTTGTGGGTAGATATGAGTAGATGTTGTAGATGCTGAAAACAGTTCTCATATATGTAAAAATGTCTTGAATTCAGTTCTGTTCATTAACATGAATATCAGTGATTTTCAAAGATTGGAACAAAAATTTGAAATCTGTTCCTTTCAAATTGGATGATCTGCTAAAATTTTGTTGATTTTCTCTGTTGATATTGGGAAAAGGAGATTTTAGATATGAATCTATGCAAATCTGAAACTCTTAAAAAAAAAAGGAATATCTTTCATAGATTTACTGTCAGATGACTGAGCATGTGACACTGACTATTTGACTGCAAAATTTTCAGAGAAAAAACCTTTATCATTCATGAATCCAAGAAAATTTTCTTTTTTTGCTTTTGTTTCTTTTTGAAGATGGTGGATGTATCTTGCAAGAAGTTACTGTGGCCAAGAAAAAAAAGGGTGTTGCCTGTGTTCTCCTCTAGGATTTTGATGGAATCTTGTCTCAAATTTAGAGATCATTTTTTGAGTTTATTATTGAAATATGGTGCAAGAGAGTGGTCTAGTTTCATTCTTCTGCATGCATGGGATGTCCAATTTTCCCAGCACCATTTATTGAAGAGACTGTCTTTCTTCCAGTGGATAGTCTTTCCTCCTTTATCGAATATTAGTTGACCATAAAGTTCAGGGGGTCCACTTCTGGGTTCTCTATTCTGTTCCATTGATCTATGTGTCTGTTTTTGTGCCAGTACCACACTGTCTTGATGACCACAGCTTTGTAGTACAACCTGAAATCTGGCATTGTGATGCCCCCAAGTATGGTTTTCTTTTTTTTAAATTCCCCTGGCTATTTGGGGTCTTTTCTGATTCCACACAAATCTTAAAAAAAAAAAAATAATTCTAACTCTCTGAAGAAAGTCCATGGTATTTTGATAGGGATTGCATTATATGTGTAAATTGCCCTGGGTAACATTGACATTTTCACAATATTAATTCTGCCAATCCATGAGCATGGAATATTTTTCCATCTCTTTGTGTCTTCCTCAATTCTTTTTTTTTTGTTCTTTCTTTTAGGGTATAGATTTTACTTCAAGAGAGAGAGAGAGAGATAGAGAGAGGATAGGCAGAGGAAGAAGAGAGATCCATGAGTCTCATTGAGTGAAAAAGAAAAATGAAAGATCTTGATGTCTCATCAGGATTCCAACCCAATGCCCTTCAAATCCCAGAGAAGGAAGCCACCTTTGACTGGCTGAACTGCAATCCTTCCTTTGCATAGTGAGGGTCACTCTGACTGGTTGGATTGCAATCCTTCCTTTGCATATGAGCCAACCAATAGGAAACCGTTCTGCCTTACAACGTTATGTACACCCCCTACCACCTTGTCTTGGCGTGACTTCCCTGACACACTCTTTCCCTCCGTGAGTCGTGGAACCTCTCCCGAGGGTGCCTGCAATAAAATCTGTTCTTGGACCCTCGCTTGCCTTGGCGGTCTCATTTCCATTTAGTTACTAAAAACCTAACATAGAACACTTATGAAAGAAATTGAGGAAGACACACATAGATTGAAAACATTCTATTCTCATGGATTCGAGTTATAAGTATTGATAAAATATCTATGCTACCAAGAGCAATTGACACATTCAATGAAAACCCTATCAAAATACCGTGAACTTTGTTCTAGGAAATAGAAGAAACAATCCTAAAACTTGTAAGGAACCAAGAATGATCCTGACAAGACAAGACAATGTTGAAAACAACCCAAAGCAGAAGGTATCACAATTGTGCAGTTCAAAGTTGTGATCATCAAGATGGTATAATATTGGCATTAAAAGAGGCACATAGGTCAATGGAATACAGTAGAGAATGCAGAAATGGAAAAACAACTCTACGGTCATATTGTCTTTGACAAAGCACAAAAAAGAGTATCCACTGGAAAAGGACAATCTTTTCAACAGGTGGGGTTGTGAATACTGGACAGTCACAAGTAAAAAAATGTACCTGGGCCACATTCTTACAAGTGACACAGAGATAAAAATCAGAGTAGATGAAAGTCCTAATTGTGAAGCAGGAAACCATCAAAATCCTAGAGATTTTGTGACCTCAGGCACAACAGTTTCTTGCTACTCAAGTCTCTAGAGGGAAGGAAAACAAAACCAGAAATAAACTATATGGATTCCATCAAGGAAAGAGCAGTTGTACAGCTATGGAAACACTCAACATAATTTAAAGACAACCTATAGGATGGGAGAAGATATTTGCAAATTGATCTTCAGATTAAAGCTGGTTTCCAAAATATACAGCACAATTATCAACCTAAACAAACACAAAATGAAAAACCCAATCAGAAATGGGCAGAAGACATGAACAGACACCCTGTCCTGATATGAAATCCCACCTCACATCATATATTATGTAGCTCAAGCACATGCACAATGAAATTCATTGTCTCCTGAAGGTCTGCCTTTTATGAACTCCATGATTAGACCAGACAATGAATCCAACAGAAAAGAGGGAAAAAATTTTCTGTCCCACTGGAAGGCCTACCAGAGAACATGGCAGAAAAAATAAATATGAGGCAGGGCAAGATGACAGAGGAGTAGGGGTCCTCAACTCCCCTGGCCCCATCAAATACCTAGATAAGTTACAAACCATCCTGAACACCTACAAATTCGACCTGAGATTTAAAGAGAGATTGGCCCGAACACTACAGAGAGAAGGGTTTTCACTTCTAAAAATGTAGGAAGGCAGAAATAAAAAAATAAAAAAAATCAACTAGGGGAGGAACACTGTGATGAGCCCATGTAAGGCCCACAGCTAAAGCCCCCAGGACAGGAACGTCCACCCCTGGAGAAGCTGGAACATTATAAATCCGCCTTGTGTCTTCCCAGACAGAAAAGTGATTACCAGTAAAATTGGGCAAAATCGCAGGAGGGGCATTGAAGCATCCAGTTCCCAGTGTCACTAGTAGAGGAAGTGAGTCCAGGGCAAGCGCAACAAATGTGGGATCTCAGTAAAGGGCTGAAATGTGCACCTAGCAGGGCATGTAGGAGAAGCCAGTCTGTCCAGGGTCTGGGGGTGGGATCTCCAGAGGGAGCTGTCTGTGTCCCGCTGGCTTCGGGAGCCTTGATCCCTGGGAGCATGATTCCAGCACCCAGGGCCCTGGATCCCAGGGCACAGAGCAGATACAGACCAGGATCCTGGACTTCCCCTGGAAGAGATGGAGGTGGGGAGGGCACAGGACAGGGAGGACTCTCATGCCACTGGGGGCCCTGAAAGCTGTGCAGACCTACACCCACAGGCCAGGCTGTGAGCATCTAGGCCAGTGCAGGCTGGGAGACTGTGGTTGTTACTGAGGGGAGCTGATTCCAGGGTTCGAGAACTGGCTGCCACCGTGTTGCTGACCTCCTTGTTTCACCTTGTGCCTGGGAGAGAAGAGCTGCCAGGGAACAAAGGACTCACATTGTAAAAAGCTCCCACTATGCCCAGAACCGAGCAATGGTGAAAGGAAGGAAAATGAGTGGGAAACATCAGTGAGGTTGACAAACCATGAGAGACTCCTAACTCTGGGAAACGAACAAGGGCTAGTGGAAGGGGAAGTGAGCAGGTGGTTTCAGTAAATTGGTGATGGGCACTGACAGGGGCACTGACGGGATGAACACTGGATGTTTATTATAGGTTGGATTCAAACTTCAATAAAAATATATAATAAGGGCAGCCCTGGTGTTTCAGTAGTTTATAGCTGCCTTCAGCTCAGGGTGTGATCCTGGAGACCCGGGATCAAGTTCCACATCAGGCTCCCTGCACGGACCCTGCTTCTCCCTCTGCCTGTGTCTGTGCTTCTCTCTCTCTTTGTCTGTCATGAATAAATAAATTATATATATATATATAATATATATATAATAATATATTATGTACATATATAATGCAGAAAAAATAACATCTTATTGAAGAAGAAATGGGTCAATGAAAAAAATAAGAATTTAAGCAAAATTTTGATCCATGAAAATTAAATCATGACTTGTTAAAGCTTTGGACACACCAACAGCCATCCACAGATGGAACGAACTGATGACTACAGGTCTTCGTCAAAAACAGGAAAAGTCTAAAACAAGCAAGATAAACCTGCACCTAAAAGAGCTGAAGAAAAATATAAAAGAAAACCTAAACCTAACTGGAGAAGAGAAAAAATGAATATTAGAGTATAACTTAAGTATATAGAAATAAAAAAGGCAAACAAAATTATGAACTAATATTATGTAAATATTAGTAAGTGTAAAAAATCATGAGACAGATATGACAATTTAAAGGTGAAAGTACCCAAACTAAAAAATCATGAATGAATGAGGAGAGATCACAACGAAAACCTAAGAATTACAAGCAAGTATAAGAAGAAATTTTGAGCAGTTATTAGCCAAGATATTGGATGATCTGGAGAAATGGATGCAATCCTAGGAACACAAAACCAACCAAAACAGAAACAACAATGAATGGACAAACTGCACAGAACAATTACCTGGAAATAAAAATGAATCATAATTAAAAGTCTCCCGAAAGCAAGATTATATGGACAGATGATTCCCCAGGGAAATTCAACAAGAACAATCAGTATCTATTCTTCTAAAACGATTCCAAATGATAGAAATTGAAGGAAAACTTCCAGACTCACTTTCTGATGTCAGCATTACCTTGACCCCAAAACCAAACATCCCAGTAAGAAGGAGAATTACAGAACAATGCCATTGATGAATCTGGATGCAAATTTCTCACCAAGATCCTAACCATGAGGATCCAATAGTATATTAATAGGATTATTCACGACAATGAAAAAAATGGGCTTAATTCTTGGGCTTCAAGGCTGGTTCAGTATGTGTTTATTGAACAATGTGATAATCCCATTAATAAAATAAAGGATAAGAGCCATTTTATCCTCTCAACTGATGCCCAAAAATGATTTGACAAAATATATTATTCTTTCTTGATAAAAATCTTTTCCTGTTTATGGATAGGGGGATAAACCCAAATTCACAAAAGCCATCTACGGAAGATACACAAAGAATGTCATCCTCAACGTGGAAAACCTGAGACCATTTCTCGTAAGGTAAGGAACATGACAGGATTCTGCACTGTCACCACCTTTATTCAACATAAAACTAGACATCTGAGCCTGAGTAGTCAGAAAAATAATTAGAAGTCATGCAAATCACCAAAGGAAAAAAAAAACAAAATTTCACTCTTCACAGACAACAAGATACTTTCAGGAGAAACCGCAAAGGCTCTATCGAAAAATTGCTGGAACTGATACAGGAATTCAGCAATACCTGAGTATATAAAATTAATGCAAGGAAGTCAGCAGCATTGCTATATACTACAAATGAAAGAGAAGAAAGACAAACCAAGGACAATGAATCCCATTTATAATTGCATCAGAAAATTCCTATAATGGGAATAATCCTAACCAAAGACGGAAAGGACCTAAAGTCTAAAAATTCTAAAATATGTAACAAAGATATTAAAGAAGACACAAATATATGGAAAACATTCTACTCCTATGGAGAGGGAGAATGAATATTGATATAATGTCTATGCCACTAACAGCAATCTACGTGTTCGATACAAACCCTATCAAGACACCACAAACATTTTTCTAGGAAATGGAACAAACAATCCTAAAACATGTAAGGAAACAAAAAAGATTCTGACTAGGCAAAGGAACGTGGAAAAAAACCCAAAGCAGAAGGCATCACAGTTGGGGATTTCAAAGTTGTGGTCATCAAGACAGCATAATAGTAGCAATAGAACACGCACATAGGTCAATGGAATAGAATAGAGAACCCAGAAATGGACACACAGCTCTGTGGTCAACTTATCTTCGACAAAGTACAAATGACCATCGACTAGAAAAAGGACAATCTCTTCCACAAGTGGTGTTGGGAACATTGGACAGCTGCAAGTAGAAGAATGAACCTGGCCACATTCTTACACTCCACACAAAGATAAACTCAGAGTAGATGAAAGACCTAAATGTGAGGCAGGAAACCATCAAAATCCAAGAGATCTTGTGACCTCGGCCACAAACAGTCCTTGGTACTCAAGTCTCCAAAGGGAAGGAAAACAAAAGCAAAAATGAACTCCATGGACAACACCAAGGAAGGAGCTGTCCACAGCTATGGAAACACTGAACCTAATTAAAAGGCAACGTAACAAATGGGAAAATATAAGGACGCCTGTGTAGCTTGAGCATCTGTCTTTGGCTCAGTGATCCCAGGGTTCTGGGATTGAGACAGCATCAGGCTCCCTGTGGGGAGCGTACTTCTCCCTCTGCCTGTGTTTCTGCATCTCTCTCTCTCTATCTCTCATGAATAAAAATAAGATATTTGCAAATCTATCTTCAGATTAAGGCTGGTTTCAAAATGGAGACAGAAATCATCAAACTAAACAACTACAAAGTGAAAACTACAATCAGAAATGGGCAGAGACATGAAGAGACACCCTGTCCTGAGTTGAGTTGCCGACTCTCACCTTATATTAGGGAGGTCATCCACATGTAAAATGAACTTTATTGTCTCCTCTAGATCGACCCTATATCAACTGCATGATTAGAACAGACAATGGATCCAAAAGAGAAGAGGGAATTATTTTCTGCCCCTGACTGTAGGACCTACCAGAAAACCTGGCAAGAAAACTACATAAAAGAAATGAAAAATTGGTAAACTGAAAGAAAATAATTTGTTTGCCTATGACAACGTCTTATAGGAGTCAATGAGAAAAAACATCACGTAAAAACTGGAAGAAATAACTCATGAGTTCAGGAAAAAATAAGGATGTAAAATAAGCAAATAAAATAAAAGTATGTTTCTACAAACTAACAACAAATTACCTATACAAAATTAACAAAATGTGTAGAAATGCCATTGATTTCTGGGCATTGATTTTGTATCCTGCCACGCTACCAAATTGCTGTATGAGTTCTAGCAATCTTGGGGTGGAGGCTTTTGGGTTTTCTAGGTAGAGTATCATGTCATCGGCGAAGAGGGTGAGTTTGACTTCTTCTTTGCCAATTTGAATGCATTTAATGTCTTTTTGTTGTCTGATTGCTGAGGCCAGGACTTCCAGTACTATGTTGAATAGCAGTGGTGAGAGTGGACATCCCTGTCTTGTTCCTGATCTTAGGGGAAAGGCTCCCAGTGCTTCCCCATTGAGAATGATATTTGCTGTGGGCTTTTCGTAGATGGCTTTTAAGATGTCGAGGAAAGTTCCCTCTATCACTACACTCTGAAGAGTTTTGATCAGGAATGGATGCTGTATTTTGTCAAATGCTTTCTCTGCATCTAATGAGAGGATCATATGGTTCTTGGTTTTTCTCTTGCTGATATGATGATTCACATTGTTTTATGAGTGTTGAACCAGCCTTGTGTCCCGGGGATAAATCCTACTTGGTCATGGTGAATAATTTTCTTAATGTGTTTTTGGATCCTATTGGCTAGTATCTTGTTGAGAGGAAGACATAGACATGGCCAACATGCACATGAGAAAATGCTCTGCATCACTTGCCATCAGGGAAATACAAATCAAAAGAACAATGAGATCCCACCTCACACCAGTGAGAATGGGGAAAATTAACGAGGCAGGAAACAACAAATGTTGGAGAGGGTGTGGAGAAAGGGGAACCCTCCTGCACTGTTGGTGGGAATGTGAACTGGTGCAGCCACTCTGGAAAACTGTGTGGAGGTTCCTCAAAGAGTTAAAAATAGACTTACCCTACGACCCACCAATTGCACTGTTGGGGATTTACCCCAAAATTCAGATGCAATGAAACGCCGAGACACCTGCACCCCGATGTTTCTAGCAGCCATGTCCACAATAGCCAAACTGTGGAAGGAGCCTCGGTGTCCATCGAAAGATGAATGGATAAAGAAGATGCGGTTTATGTATACAATGGAATATTACTCAGCCATTAGAAACGACAAATACCCACCATTTGCTTCAACGTGGATGGAACTGGAGGGTATTATGCTGAGTGAAGTTAAGTCAATCGGAGAAGGACAAACAGTGTATGTTCTCATTCATTTGGGAATTGTGAATAGTAGTGAAAGGGAATATAAGGGAAGGGAGAAGAAATGTGTGGAAAATATCAGAAAGGGAGACAGAACATAAACTCTCCTAACTCTGGGAAATGAACTAGGGGTGGTGGAACGGGAGGAGGGCGGGGGGTGGGGGTGAATGGGTGAGGGGGGCACTTGACGGGATGAGCACTCAGTGTTATTCTGTATGTTGGTAAATTGAACACCAATAAAAAATTAATTTATTAAAAATAAAAAATATAAATCAATCAATCAATCAATCACAGCCAAGCAAATATCCTGATCTTTTCCCCTTAGTTTACATGTTTAAGTTCTAGGGTTGAGACTTCCGCTTAACTCTTAGTCACTTTTGAGTTTTTCTGTGTCCTTGAATATGTGTGATATTTGATAAGGACCAAGTGTCATTATTTGTATGAGGATGTCCAACATCATTCGCTATAGAGACTATCCTTTCCCCACTGTGTTTTCTTAGATATCCTGTGGTTGAAGGATTTCTGACCGTATATGCACACGTTAACTTCTGGGCTCTGTAATATGGTCCACCATCTACATGTCTGACGTTAGGCAGTCACACACTGAAATGCTTAATGTGCGACTAAAATACATTTCTGTAGAGGGATGTGTGATGTCTGACTATTGTTCCTATTTCTTAAACTTGTATGGTCACTCTCATGTGATTTCATTTTCCTTATGAATGTGGAGTTTTTCTATTCTGTAATAAAACAATTGATATTTTGATTGATATAATCAAACTTAAAATCATTAGAACAGAAATTATTTGTCTACTTGTGTAGGCAAATAAAAATTCTCAGGGAGATTCAATAAGTATATGGAAAATAAAAGTGAAATTTACTCTTAGACACTCTTGGAAAAGAGGTAAGCCTTAATAAATATAATCAGATTTCAAAGAGAAGAATAAACTGACACTAAAAAATAGAAAGGACCATGAAAAAAATTCTAAGATTTTAACAGTGCAAATAATGGATAACCAAGGCAAATCAATAAATTACTATTATTATCAAGAAAATAAAACTGTTTCATGAAGAAATAAAAAAAATGAACAAAACAGAACAAATAGGAAGCCTGAAACCATTATCTAAAAATCCTTCCTGGGGCAGGAAAGGTCGCTCAGGAGTTTAGCACCACCTTCGGCTCAGAGTCTGATCCTGGAGACTCAGGACCCAGTCCCACATCAGGCTCTCGGCATGGAACCTGCTTCTCCCTCTGCCTGTGTCTCTGCCTCTGTGTGTGTGTGTGTGTGTCTCATGAATAAATAAAATCTTTTAAAAAATTCTGCCTCAAAAAAACAATGAAAATTTAAAAAGAATAATGTAATGAAAAGGGCAAAGTCAGATAGCTTTATCTACAAATATTCAAATATTTTAAGAAAAAAGTGATCAATGTGAGATAGTGTCTGAACTAGATGCTGTAACAGCCATGGTAAATGAGGTCGAATGGAGCATAGGTGATATCGAAGACAAGGTGATAGAAAGGAACGAAGGTGTGGAAAGTAGAGAAACACAAATAATGGACCATGAAAAGCTTGGAAAATCACTAGTGCCATTAGTTCAAACTAAATTAAAATATTTAGTGCCCATGAAGGGAAGGAAGAGAGAGAAGGACAGAATATAGATTTGAGAAAATCATAGCAAAGAAACTTTTTCTTTTTTTTGAAATATTTAATTTATATATTCATGAGAGACATAGAGAGGCAAAGACAAAGGCAGAGAGAGGAGCAGGCTCCATGCAGGGAGCCTAATGTGGGACTTGATACTGTGTCTACAGGATCATACCCTGGGTCAAAGGCAGGTGCTGAATAGCTGAGTCACCCAGGAGTTCCAGCAGACTCTCTTTCAATTAAAAGACACATCCAGATTGAAAGTGAGGGAGTAAACT
This sequence comes from Nyctereutes procyonoides, assembly GCF_905146905.1. NCBI lineage: Eukaryota > Metazoa > Chordata > Mammalia > Carnivora > Canidae > Nyctereutes > Nyctereutes procyonoides. Next base: position 10,338 of record NW_026575071.1, on the reverse strand, counting down.
CCCACTGATCATGTCAATGGACGTCAAGAGGAAGGACGAGGAGCAATACTTATAGGAGCTGATCTAGAATTTAAAACAAAGCCTATAATAAAGGATGAAGAAGGATACTATATCATAAAAATTGTTTATCCAACAGAAGATCTACCCTTTCAAAATATTCACACCGCTAACTTCGGAGAAGACAAATGCACAAACCAATTAACCCTAAACTTAATGACACTCATGGCTACTATTACCTTTACAGCAGGGACTTCAATGTCCCCTGATATCCGTGAGAATCATCTAAGCAGAGGCTCAACAAGAAACAAGGGGTTTGAGAGACATACTGGACCAGACACACTTCACAAATATATCAGAGCATTTTTCCCAAAGCAGAAAACACGTTCTTCTGTATTGCATGTGGGAAATACTCCAGAATTGATCATACACATGGTCACAACTCATGTGTCAAGCAGTACAGAATGGTTGAATTCACTTCATGAATAGGTTCAGACCAATATGCTATGAAACAACAAGTCAAAACCAATAAAAACATGGAAGGCCCCTAAATGACAATGCGATACTACCTCACACCAGTGAGAATGGGGAAAATTAAGAAGATATGAAAGAACAATGCTGAAGTGGATGTGGAGAAAGGGAAACCGCTTGCATTGTTGGTGGGAATGTGAACTGGTGCAATCACTGTGGAAAACTGTGTGGAGGTTCCTCAAAGAGTTAAAAACAGACCTGCCCTAAAACCCAGCAATTGCACTGCTGGGGATTTACCCCAAAGATATAGATGCTGTGAAATGCCGGGACACCTGCGCTCCCATGCTTATAGCAGCACTGTCCAGAATAAGCAAACTGTGGAAGGAGCCCTGGTGTTCGTCGAAAGATAAATGGATAAAGAACATGTATTCTCTATTTACAATGGCATATTCCTCAGCCACCACAGCGGAGGAATACCCAACAATTGCTTCAACGTGAGTGGAACTGGAGGATATTATGCTGAGCGATGTAGGTCAATTTGAGGACAAACATTATATGGTCTCCTTCATTCGGGTAATATAAAAAATGGTGTAAAGAATTATACAGGAAATGAGGGAAAATAAGTGGGAAAAATTAGAGAGGGTGACAAAATATGAGAGACTTCTAAATCTGGGAAACAAATAAGAGGTAGTGGGAAGAGAAGTGGATGGGGGCCTGGGGTGACTGGGTGAAGGGCACTGAGGGGAACACTTCACCATATGAGTCTGGGGTGCTATGCTATATGTTGGAAATCAACCTTCAATAATAAAAATATATAAAAAATAAATAAATGTACATAAAAGGACATCATATTGAAGAAGAAATGAGTTAATGAAGAAATTAAAGAATTTAAGCAAAATTTCAATCAATGAACATTAAATCACAATCATACAATCCAGTATGTCTCTCAAAACCCTTGTTTCCTGGTAAAGCCAACCACAAAGGGAACAACGGAGCAACACAGGTCTTCTCCAGGACCTGATTGAAATGGGAGCATATCCAGTGCATTAGCAGAGTGAAGATGGGGGTAAAACGTATTGCCAGGCTGCTGTTCCCACATGCAGAAGAGTGAAAGGGGACACTTTTCTCGCATCATCACAACAATGGACTCAAAGTTGATGAAGGATCTAAATGAGTCGGGAAACCATCAGAATCCTCAGCAGAACACAGGCAGCCCTTTTTCTACCTCGGCTGCAAGCACTTCTAGTCGAGTCTCCAGAGGTAAGGGAAAGAAAAGGAAAATGAAGTATGGGGACTTCATCATGAAAGAGCATTTTCACACAAAGGAATCACTCAGTGTACTTAAAAGGCAGCCTACAGAATGGGAGAAGATATTGGTAATGTCTTATCAGACTAAAGGCTCGAATTCATATGTAAAATGAACGTATCAAGCTCAACAGCCACCAGGATCTCCAATGAGAATTGGGCAGAAGTTGAGAACAGACTTCCTGTCCTGTCCTGAGATCCCACATCACACCCTATATTAGGGAGCTCATTCTCATGCAAAACGACATTCATTTGCTCTCCTAGATTTGCCATATATCAAACACAGTATTAGAAGAAAGTGTCTGACAGAAAAGAAGGAAAACATCAATGCCCCTAAGTTGAAGATTACCATAGAAATTAGGCAATAATAAAATAAAAGACTTTAAAATCATTCAACAGGATTAAATAATTTGTTTACATATACATTGCCAGGGAGGAAAATAATTCCAAAAAAACACTTAAAAATAAGTAATGAACTCAGGGAAAATTCAGGATTTCAAATCAAAATAGACCATAAAGTTAATTTCTACACCCTAACAACCAAATTTCTGTATAAAATATATAAAACATTCTCCTTTCACTGGTATTAAAAAGAAATATTTATGACTACACTTCTTTAAGGAGAGAAAATGCTATTTAAAAATGAACTCTGTTAATGAGAGACTTTCAAAAGGTACAGAAATGCAAAAATAAATACTTTGATGGATTAGAACATCATAAATCCACTGTGCCACCAAAAGAATGCGATCTACCGTTGTGAAGTATATAACTTGTAAAGAATTGAATCTAAGACTGGAGCTGACTATATAGTCAGGGACATGCAAATAAGGCCCTCCCTACACGGATTAAACCAGCGGAGCCCTGACCATAAACCTGGAGAGGAGCCCCAGGCCCAGGATACCCAGGTGGCCCCATTCAAAGCTCATGAAACAACACAGACAAACCACCATGGAGTCTGTGCTTGGCTGGGTTTTCCTTGTTGCTATTTTAAAAGGTAATTCATGGAGAACAAGGGTCTTGAGTCTGTGAGTGGAGGTGAGTGAGTGAAAGAGGGGATGTGGGACCGTTTCCTGACCAGGATGTCTTGTGTCTGCAGGTGTCCAGGGTGAGGTACAGCTGGTGGAGTCTGGGGGAGACCTGGTGAAGCCTGGGGGGTCCCTGAGACTCTCCTGTGTGGCCTCTGAATTCACCTTCAGTAGCTACTGGATGAGCTGGGTCCGCCAGGCTCCAGGGAAGGGGCTGCAGTGGGTCGCAGCTATTAATAGTGGTGGAAGTAGCACATACTACGCAGACGCTGTGAAGGGCCGATTCACCATCTCCAGAGACAAAGCCAAGAACACGCTGTATCTGCAGATGAACAGCCTGAGAGCCGAGGACACGGCCGTGTATTACTGTGCGGGGGACACAGTGAGGGGACCTCAGTGTGAGCCCAGACACAAACCTCCCTGTGGAAGGGGATCGGGACCACCAGGGGGTGCACACTCCTCACCACTTCTGTCTTGAAGGCCCAGGAGCAGGTGCAGAGGGAGGTTCTGGGCAGGTTTCCTGTTGGGGTCTGGGCTTCCTCTCCCAGGAGCAGTTTCCCCCAGGGAGTCTCTCTGAACACGTGATTGTCTGTTTACCTCTTCAATCTCTTTCTTAGAGACTTAGAATTCAACTATGGCACTTGCACTTACTTGTACTCATTTTTCCTGACCCGAAATTTTAATCAATTACAAATAACTCCATTGACATCATCTGAACCTTTTCATGAGTCCTAGTGGCGATCACTGTGGATCACAGGACCCCAAGCTAACATGCTGGCTTGCACATCACGGTATAGAGGAATCCCCAATCAACACAAGAGAAAAGAGACATTGTACATAAATGTTAATAAAAGCCTGGGAGTGAGAGAGATCCCCAGCCTGACATGGTAGGGATGTGGACTCAGAGGTCATTCACACACACACACACACACACACACACACACACACACACACGCAGGCACAGAATCACAAGGGTATAACCATTCATCCCCTTCACCTTCCCCGCCCTCCTGGGTCCTGCTCTAACTCCCTGCGAGCCCCTTTCCGCCCGGGAATGTTGGTGCAGCTCCTGCTTCTCCGGGACGGGGCTCTCCTGTCCTGGGGACACTGGGCTCCTCGCGGGGCCCCTCCCCCTCGGAGGCCTTTTGTGTCTTTATTTCTTTTTCCCCGTCTTCCTACCTTGGTAGAAGCGCGAATCTTCTCACTGTAGCATTCCAGCTGGTCTCTCTTTAAACCTCAGGCCGAATTCGTAGATTTTCAGGATGATTTGAAGGTTATCTAGGTAATTTGGTGGGGACAGGTGATTTGGGGACCCTGCTCTTCCACTGTCTTGCCCCTCCCCTCCTTCCCCTGCCTTGTTAATTCTCCTGCCAAGTCACTCTTGCTGGTCTTCTGGGGGAGGGTCCTGCTGTGCTGATATTCAGGTGTTAGCACTTGGGGAAGCTGCTCTGCCTCCTGCCTGCTGTAGGGCTCTGTGACTGATGTTTATCCTGTTTATCTAGTGAGGCCACTGTGGGGCTCAGTGGGGGTTGTTTACCCTGTGAGGCCCCAGGAGGAACAACCAGAGTGGCGGCCACCAGCTCTGGAGCCCTCATTCTGCTCCCGCAGTAAATACCTCAGCTCTCAGTCTGCAGGGACCTGGATGCTGCAGGGGTGGGGCCGCTGATCTGCTCAGCTTGGGGCAGGAGCATCCTTGTTGTCCAGGGCCTACTGGCCTCTGCCTGTCCTGGGGGGAGGCCGGATCCTGCCCTGTGTCCCCAGCGCCCTCTTCTCCCAGGCCTGTGCTGTTGGATTCGCGCTCCCTGCCTGGCAGCCCCCTCTCTGCAGAGCTGCATCCCAAGCCTGTCCGAACTGCTCCCGGGATCACACAGCCCCCTCCGTGCAGAGCCTCCTACCTAGCCCCTCCCAGCTGCTCCTGGGTCCAGCCTTGGGCACCTTGCAGCCCTTTAGGGAGCTCGGCCATGGGGTTTGGAGCACTCTCCCCAGGGCACAGGTGTCTGTTAGTGTCCCAGGGAGCCTGAGGGCATTCCTGCCCTCCTGGGTCCTGCTCCAACTCCCTGCGAGCCCCTTTCCGCCTGGGAAGGTTGCTGCAGCTTCTGCTTCTCCAGAACGGGGCTCTCCTGTCCTGGGGACACTGGCCCCAGCCTCAGCCCAGCTCTTCGCGGGGTCCCTCCCCCTTGGAGGCCTTTTGTTTCTTTATTTCTTTCTTCCCCATCTTCTTACCTTGAAAAGAGCGCGAACTCTTCTTGCTGTAGCGTTCCAGATGTTCTCTCTTTAAATCTCAGGCCAAATTTGTAGATTCCCAGGATGATTTGAAGGTTATCTAGGTAATTTGGTGGGGACAGGTGAATTGGGGACCCTACTCTTCTGCCATCTTGCCCATCCCCCCAAAAGAAGTGTTTCTAAATCACAGACTGAATAGTAAGAACAGAATCCTGTGCCCAGAGAGGCTCCCAGGGGAAACTGCTCCATGGAAAGGAAGCCCAGACCCCCACAGGGAACCTGCCCAGAACCTCCATCTGCACCTGCTCCTGGGCCTTCAAGACAGAAGTGGTGAGGAGTGTGCACCCCCTGGTGGTCCCGATCCCCTTCCACAGGGAGGTTTGTGTCTGGGCTCACACTGAGGTCACCTCACTGTGTCCATCGCACAGTAATACACGGCCGTGTCCTCGGCTCTCAGGCTGTTCATCTGCAGATGCAGCGTGTTCTTGGCGTTGTCTCTGGAGATGGTGAATCGGCCCTTCACAGCGTCTGTGTAGTATGTGCTACTTCCATCATACCAAATACCTGCGACCCACTGCAGCCCCTTCCCTGGATCCTGGCGGACCCAGCTCATGTAGTTGCTACTGAAGGTGAATCCAGAGGCCACACAGGAGAGTCTCAGGGACCCCCCAGGCTTCACCAGGTCTCCCCCAGACTCCACCAGCTGCACCTCTCCCTGGACACCTGCAGACACAAGACATCCTGGTCAGGAAACTGTCCCACATCCCCTGTTTCTCTCACGCACCAGCACTCACTCAAGGTTTCTGGTTCTCCATGAATTACCTTTTAAAATAGCGACAAGGAAAACCCAGCCAAGGAAAGAATCCATGTTTAGTCGTCTGTGTTCTGTCCTGATCCCTAAACGGGGTCACCTGAGGGTCCTGGGGCTGGGACTCCTCTCCCAGCTGCAGGGTCTGGGATGGGCTGGTTTAATCCATGAAGGGAGGGACCTATTTGCATGTCCTTTGAATATATAATCAGCTCCAGATCTTGATTTGATTCTTTACAAGTTATTAAGAAAGATTGCTTTACATCTGTAGGCCACTGTGTATAATGTCTTCTGATTTTATGAACTGTTCAAATATATGAAAAAATCTCTGCCTTCTGTGCTGGGAGTGATCCTGGAGTCCAGAGATCCAGTCTCACATTGGGCTCCCTGCATGGAACCTGCTTCTCTCTCTGCCTGTGTCTCTGCCTCTGTTTGTGTGTCTTTCATAACTAATTCAATAAAATATTTAAAATATAAATAATTAGTTGTTACTGTGTGGAAACCTAGATTTACTTTGTTTGTTGATTTTGTATCCTATCGATTCCCTGAAGTTGGGATTAACTTAGGAATTAACTTAGGGTTTGGTTTTAGAGCTTGGTGTGTTTGACCCTGCAATAGATTGTGTCATATGGATACAAGTAATTTTTTCTGTATCTACTGATTTAAATATCTTTTATTGTTTGTTTCATAAGCTTCCTGGTTTGGAATTCCAGTCATTACCACAGTACGGGCTTCCTTCCCTTCTTCCTGGTTATTTGTCTGGACTAATTACTCTGTAGACACATGACACACCTCAGTGGAGATGTATTTCATGTTGCATGTGCATGAGCTCCCTGAAACACAACACACAGACAATGAACAAACTAGGCAGCCCTTCTGCTTCTTACCCATCAAGACGTTGATTTGTGGAGATTTAAGACCAGGATACTGGATTTGGGTCAGTGAATTGGTGCGGAACCGACAAGGGTTGTTTGCACACCCTACAGATGATTCTGGTGCCGAGGATCGTTCCCCCCTCCCAGTAGGGAGAAGGGCATTGTCCCATGGGAGATTTATTTCCTTCCATCAGGGTGACACAGGAGGTTCACCGTCTTTGTCCACTGGATGATTCTCCTGTGATTTTATTCACAATAATCCAGGGAACCAGCTGACATATGGGGTGGCACAGTTTATTCTCCTTCAGAATAACATGTTGAATACTCAGGGTGGGAATGGCCCCTGTGTGGGTCCTGACTTGACAGAAGGGCTTCAGGTTTTCACTTTTGAATGCAGTGGTCATTGTGGGGTTTTCATAAAATGTGACTACTTCCATCAGATAGGAGGCAATTTCTTCACCCTCGACTGTTAAGATACTTTTACGATAAAAGCATGTTAGATGTTTTCAAGCAGTTTTAGGCAACATAGGAAAGAATCATGTACATCCAATCCTTGACTCTGTTAATACAGGGGCCCATTTATGATCTGGGCGTGTTGAAGCATCGTTGCATCCCAGGGATGATTCCCTCTAGGTCATCCTGTGCCATCTGTCCATGTGCTGTTGGATTCAGGATGCCAAGATTTTTGCATTTATGTGCATCTGAAATATTGTCCAGGAGACCCTTCCTGTGGGGTCCTTGGCATGGGTTTGCTGTCAGACTCATCCTGGCCTCATTAAATCAATTTGGTCACGTTCCATTCTAAATACGTTTTGGAAGAGATTGAAACATTTTGGCCTTATTTCTTAAAATATTTGAATATTCGTAGATAAAGCTATCTGATTTTGCGCTTTTCATTACATTATTCTTTTTAAATTTTCATTGTCTTTTTGAGGCCGAATTTTTAAAAAGATTTTATTTTTTCATGAGAGACACACACCCAAAGAGACAGGCAGAGGCACAGGCAGAGGGAGAAGCAGGTTCCATGCGGGGAACCCGATGTGGGACTGGATCCCAGGTCTCCAGGATCAGGCTCTTGGCGGAAGGTGGTGCTAAACTCCTGAGCCACCTGGACTGCCCCAGCCAGAATTTTTAGATAATGGTTTCAGGTTTCGTATTTGCTCTGTTTTGTTCATTTTTAAATTCCTTCATGAAACAGTTTTAGTTTATTGATAATACTAGTAATTTTGTAATTTGCCTTGGTTATCCATTATTTGCACTATTAAAATCTTAGAATTTTTTTCACGGTCCTTTCTAATTTTTGATGTCAGTTATTTCTTCTCTTTGAAATCTAATTATATTTATTAAGGCTTACCTCTTTTCCTAGAGTGCCTACGAGTTAAATTTCATTTTTATTTTTCATATACTTATTAAATCACCCAGAGTATTTTTATTTGCCTATAGAAATATACAAATATTTTTTGTTCTAATGATTTTAATGTTGATTAAGTTAATCAAAATATCAATTGTGTTCTTACATAATAGAAAAACTCCACATTCATATGGAAAACAACATCACATGAGAGTCACCATACAGATTTAGGAAATAAGAACAATAGTCAGACATCACACATCCCTCTAAAGAAATGTATTTTAGTCGCACATTAAGCATTTCAGTGTGTGACTGCCTAACGTCAGACATGTAGATGGTGGACCATATTACAGAGCCCAGAAGGTAACGTGTGCATATACGGTCAGAAATCCTTCAACCACAGGATATCTAAGAATACACAGTGGGGAAAGGATAGTCTCTATAGCAAATGGTGTTGGACAGCCTCATGCAAATATTGACACTTGGTCCTCATCAAACATCACACAGATACAAGGACACAGAAAATCTCAAAAGGGATTAAGAGTTAAGTGGAAGTCTCCAGCCTAGAACTTAGACATGCAAACTAAGGGGAAAACATCATGATATTTGCTTGTCTGTGATTTATCTGTTTTTATTTATTTATTTATTTATTTATTTATTTATTTATTTATTTATTTATATTTTTTATTTTTAATAAATTAATTTTTATTGGTGTTCAATTTACCAACATACAGCATAACACCCAGTGCTCATCCCGTCAAGTGCCCCCCTAAATTCCCGTCACCCACTCACCCCACCCAGTGCCCTCCTTCCCTTCCACCACCCCTAGTTCATTTCCCAGAGTTAGGAGTCTTTATGTTCTGTCTCCCTTTCTGATATTTCCCACACATTTCTTCTCCCTTCCCTTATATTCCCTTTCACTACTATTTATATTCCCCAAATGAATGAGAACATACACTGTTTGTCCTTCTCCAATTGACTTACTTCACTCAGCATAATACCCTCCAGTTCCATCCACATTGAAGCAAATGGTGGGTACTTTCATTTCTAATGGCTGAGTAATATTCCATTGTATACATAGACCACATCTTCTTTATCCATCATCTTTCGATGGACATTGAGGCTCTTTCCACAGTTTGGCTACTGTGGACATGACTGCTAGAAACATCGGGTTGCAGGTGTCCCGGCGTTTCATTGCATCTGAATCTTTGGGTTAAATCCCTAACAGTGCAATTGATGGGTCGTAGGGCAGGTATATTTTTAACTCTTTGAGGAACCTCCACACAGTTTTCCAGAGTGGCTGCACCAGTTCACATTCCCACCAACAGTGTAAGAGGGTTCCCTATTCTCCGCATCCTCTCCAACATTTGTGGTTTCCTGCCTTGTTAATTTTCCCCATTCACACTGGTGTGAGGTGGTATCTCATTGTGGTTTTGATTTGTATTTCCCTGATGGCAAGTGATGCAGAGCATTTTCTCATGTGCATGTTGGCCATGTCTATGTCTTCCTCTCAAGAAGATACTAGCCAGTAGGATCCAACAACTCATTAAGAAAATTATTCACCATGACCAAGTAGGATTTATCCCCGGGGCACAAGGCTGGTTCAACACCCGTAAAACAATCAATGTGATTGATCATATCAGCAAGAGAAAAACCAAGAACCATATGATCCTCTCATTAGATGCAGAGAAAGCATTTGACAAAATGCAGCATCCATTCCTGATCCAATCTCTTCACAGTGTAGGGATAGAGGGAACTTTCCTCGACATCTTAAAAGCCATCTACAAAAAGTCCACAGCAAATATCATTCTCAATGAGGAAGCACTGGGAGCCTTTCCCCTAAGATCAGGAACAAGACAGGGATGTCCACTCTCACCACTGCTATTCAACATAGTACTGGAAGTCCTGGCCTCAGCAATCAGACAACAAAAAGACATTAAAGGCATTCAAAATGGCAAAGAAGAAGTCAAACTCTCCCTCTTCGCCGATGACATGATACTCTACATAGAAAACGAAAAAGCCTCCACCCGAAGATTGCTAGAACTCATACAGCAATTTGGTAGCATGGCAGGATACAAAATCAATGCCCAGAAATCAATGGCATTTCTATACATTTTGTTAATTTTGTATAGGTAATTTGTTGTTAGTTTGTAGAAACATACTTTTATTTTATTTGCTTATTTTACATCCTTATTTTTTCCTGAACTCATGAGTTATTTCTTCCAGTTTTTACGTGATGTTTTTACTCATTGACTCCTTTAAGACGTTGTCATAGGCAAACAA